>NW_015551116.1:173897-183987 GCF_001515605.1 Sinocyclocheilus anshuiensis
CCTCCTGCTGGCAGAGAATGAGTTTGCATATATATGCTGCCACAAATAGAGTCCAAGTCTATGGTATAAATAAATTCAACTGTATGACAGTTTCACTGCAATTCATGTTATAATGTTAGAATTAAAGCAATAAACATAATACATATTACCGTTGCACTTATCTGTACATAGTAAATGATGTTATTTTTCAGCGAGTGGGGGGGTTTGCCCGAACTGTTACCACTCTAATATGTGACCCTGGACCACAAAACCAGTATCAATTAAGTATCAATCAAATAAGTATCAATTTTTCAAAATTGAGATTTATACATCATCTAAAAGCTGAATAAATAATCTTTCCATTGACGTATGGTTTGTTAGAATAGAACAATATTTGGCTGATATACAACTATTTGAAAATCTGGAATCTGAGGGTGCAAAAAAATCTAAATATTGAGAAAATCATCTTTAAAGTTGTTCAGTAACTATACAGAAGAACTTGCTGCTTTGGCAAGGGGCGGGGCAGTAACTTTACACCATCTAAGCTGTTAGCCAATCACAACACACTGGGACAGCTAACCAATCACAACACATTTAATTTTTCAGAAGGCGGGCCTTCATCAAACCTGGAACTAATAGAGCCGTTTGTGCCAGGATGGGGAGAAAGCTATTGTAATAATTTAAGGCCACGTCCACATGTACACGGGTATTCTTCCTTCTTCCGTTTTAAAAAAAATCTCCATCCACATGAAAACGCAAACGCATGCTATGAAGCACTGCCAAGAGCATATAATCTCAACCGTAAAGCCAAAAACTCCGGTTTTGCTGTCTACACAATAACACTGCAGAGTTTCTGAAAATCTTCACCCTGGCAGGAGTTTTCAGAAATGTTCGGTTTCAGTGACCTGGTGCTGTGTTTGCGTGTGGACGACCAAACGGCCAAACCGCATAGAAAAAGCTGCGGTTTTAAAAATAACCGCGTTCGTGTGGACGCTCCATAAATTATGTGAAAAATAATGCATTTTTCCAACAACCAAACATGAGAGCATGTTCTAGTACACCCCCCCAAAATAAAATCAAGACTTTGTAAAAGAGCATAATAGGACCCCTTTAAGAGTAAGACCTCGAGTGAAGTGAACGTCTGATGCCCAGGATCAAATTACTCAAGCTCTTCCGGGGAACGTCTTTGTCAAATCACTAACACCACAGGCTCCAGCGCACAAATACAGCATCCATAATTATTCAGGCTTCTGGCCGGGACGCTCGGGCTACGTCTGACCTTCCGCGGGACTCTCATCCCCTCTGGCCCCTGTTTGTCTCTCGCTTTATTTTCTGCCCACAGACGGAGAAAGGAAGAGTTTCGGGGCAAATGTCAACAGCACCAGCAGAGAGAAGCTCAGACCGAAGGAAAAAGAGAAAGAGCGAGAGGTTTCAAGGGACAGAAGCGAAGAGGATAAATGAAGCGATCTGCATGATTATCCAGAGAAAAGCCCTGTGCTTAAGGACAAGCCATTCTCTTCAAGAGCGTCCTGAGAAAACCACATCTGTGTTCCAGCAAGAGCTTTCTAGAGCTCCTCATTCAAACAATTCAATCATGCACGTGACTCAAATGAATCAAATGAATCGAAGGTGGAAAACTCCTTCGAGCTTCCTTCCTGTTGAGCAAGTAGTGATCACAAGTGCAACAAGTGCAACATTTTCTATATGTGGCACATGGAGAATTCACTGACAGCCTCTAATGCAGCTCTGTGACCAGCACTGATGTGTTCTGAGCTTTAAGCAGTTTCTCAAATGTTTGGGATACACTTACAGTAAAGAAGGCTAATTGTTTGGTTTGTATGAAGTTGCTGTGACTAATGATAAGTGGACCTTGATTAGAGTCCCCTGATTAGTCTCCGTTTCAGGCAAATGTAATTACCTGTCACTTTATTCCCCAGCTTCTATCTCCACGCATCAATATATTAATGCCCAGGGCTCAGAGATGATGGCCATCGCTCGGCTGGGAACACCTTTCTCCCTCGCACTCCATGCATTATACAACACGCATCACACGCATGGAAACCAAACACGCAAACCTCGAAGGCCGAGCTGCGTTCACTAGCGGGACATGATTTCTGGAGTTCAGCTAATCTCAAATTTGCAGCTATAAATGATGTCATACTAATTACCACACAGAGTTTAATGGCTCAAGAGTTAAACTGTGTCAGAACAAATTCATCTTAATAATGTCAGATAACTTTAATAGAAAGGCATGTAACAAAACATGCTCAGGTCAAAGTGTCAAATCTAATTTTTGGTCCCAGATTTTTATTAATTTCACTGGTAGTCCACTGTATAAAGAATTTTTGGGTATAATATGTCACAGTTTACTTTATTTTGTTATCCTCACTTACATAAATGAACTATAGTGTCCTACACCCACTAGTAAAAATATATTAAAATTTATATCTGGTTATAAATTATATATATATCTGGCTATAATTTTTGGTTTGACTGTATGTGACGCTCAAGGAATCAGAAACTGATTAATTCAGCTCTCTCTTGCCAAAAAATCTTCAGCTGTTCTATTTTGAACAAGAACTTTTCCCTCAAACCCTTCACTGTATATTCAGGAATCCAAACATCACAAACTAACTGCAGATGTGCCACAGACAGGTTGTTTCTGCAAGGTCACTATAATCACTAATGCACTGTGTGTGAGTCTCTCCAAAAGATCTTTAATGATTCCAGGGGCTCTAAGCAACCACATTAGCATCAATCAAGACTTTGTAAAAGAGCATAATAGGACCCCTTTAAGAGTAAGACCTCGAGTGAAGTGAACGTCTGATGCCCAGGATCAAATTACTCAAGCTCTTCCGGGGAACGTCTTTGTCAAATCACTAACACCACAGGCTCCAGCGCACAAATACAGCATCCATAATTATTCAGGCTTCTGGCCGGGACGCTCGGGCTACGTCTGACCTTCCGCGGGACTCTCATCCCCTCTGGCCCCTGTTTGTCTCTCGCTTTATTTTCTGCCCACAGACGGAGAAAGGAAGAGTTTCGGGGCAAATGTCAACAGCACCAGCAGAGAGAAGCTCAGACCGAAGGAAAAAGAGAAAGAGCGAGAGGTTTCAAGGGACAGAAGCGAAGAGGATAAATGAAGCGATCTGCATGATTATCCAGAGAAAAGCCCTGTGCTTAAGGACAAGCCATTCTCTTCAAGAGCGTCGCCCATCATTCCAATTACCAGCGTCATTTCTCCCAGACAATTAATGCTAACTCTCATTAGACCTGTGAGCTGAGAAAACCACATCTGTGTTCCAGCAAGAGCTTTCTAGAGCTCCTCATTCAAACAATTCAATCATGCACGTGACTCAAATGAATCCACTCTGCTGAAGGTGGAAAACTCCTTCGAGCTTCCTTCCTGTTGAGCAAGTAGTGATCACAAGTGCAACAATAAACCCATTTTCTATATGTGGCACATGGAGAATTCACTGACAGCCTCTAATGCAGCTCTGTGACCAGCACTGATGTGTTCTGAGCTTTAAGCAGTTTCTCAAATGTTTGGGATACACTTACAGTAAAGAAGGCTAATTGTTTGGTTTGTATGAAGTTGCTGTGACTAATGATAAGTGGACCTTGATTAGAGTCCCCTGATTAGTCTCCGTTTCAGGCAAATGTAATTACCTGTCACTTTATTCCCCAGCTTCTATCTCCACGCATCAATATATTAATGCCCAGGGCTCAGAGATGATGGCCATCGCTCGGCTGGGAACACCTTTCTCCCTCGCACTCCATGCATTATACAACACGCATCACACGCATGGAAACCAAACACGCAAACCTCGAAGGCCGAGCTGCGTTCACTAGCGGGACATGATTTCTGGAGTTCAGCTAATCTCAAATTTGCAGCTATAAATGATGTCATACTAATTACCACACAGAGTTTAATGGCTCAAGAGTTAAACTGTGTCAGAACAAATTCATCTTAATAATGTCAGATAACTTTAATAGAAAGGCATGTAACAAAACATGCTCAGGTCAAAGTGTCAAATCTAATTTTTGGTCCCAGATTTTTATTAATTTCACTGGTAGTCCACTGTATAAAGAATTTTTGGGTATAATATGTCACAGTTTACTTTATTTTGTTATCCTCACTTACATAAATGAACTATAGTGTCCTACACCCACTAGTAAAAATATATTAAAATTTATATCTGGTTATAAATTATATATATATCTGGCTATAATTTTTGGTTTGACTGTATGTGACGCTCAAGGAATCAGAAACTGATTAATTCAGCTCTCTCTTGCCAAAAAATCTTCAGCTGTTCTATTTTGAACAAGAACTTTTCCCTCAAACCCTTCACTGTATATTCAGGAATCCAAACATCACAAACTAACTGCAGATGTGCCACAGACAGGTTGTTTCTGCAAGGTCACTATAATCACTAATGCACTGTGTGTGAGTCTCTCCAAAAGATCTTTAATGATTCCAGGGGCTCTAAGCAACCACATTAGCATCATTTGCCTCCTGAGAATTTCAACCATTCCTTCAGCCTAGTCTTAATTCTTTAATCCAGGGATTCCCAGCTTCTTCTGTTCACCTTGAGCTCAAAAATGTACATGAAGTCTCCCTGCGATTTCAATATTTATGTAATTTAACAACACATTCGCATGTTCGCAGTTCTATGATGTTGATCACATGATATTCAGGTAAACAAAATATTTCAACTCATTTTAGTGAGTCTTTTATTTTGATCTGCTCTATCTATCAGCTTAATTCATGAGATCAGGCCCTGAGGCTGAGATGCTGAACAATGAACTTATGAGAGAATTCTTCATCGTGGATGATCGCTTACAGATGAAGACACTGACGGAGGCCAGACGAGAGGCTCTTCCTTCATATGTAGGTCTGACTGTGTCTTGAGGGCGAGCGTTTGCCAGTGTGCATGAATACTCTGACGGTGAGATGAGACTGCGTATGCAAATGTGCTCTGATTAAAGTCATTGATGTGCTAATGTTTAATATCAGCAGTCAAAGAGCTCGTCCCTGCCCGCGCTCTGCTCCTTTACCCAGAAGCCTCCACACCGAGCCGCCCATCTAATGAGAGATAACAGAGGCCTGCTTTTAAAAGCACTGAACTCATTTCTGCAGTTTAATGTTGTTTTTATCTGTAGTGCTGACTCCGTAAGAGGGTTCATTTCAATTACTTCATCCGTTAGTCAAGTCGCCCTTTATGGCATTTACATTACGCACTTTGACCTCACGTGTTTGGTTCTATTTGCTCTCTTTCTAGGCCCGTTCTGAGGGAGTGTAAACTTCAGCATTGGTGTTTCTCGTCTCTTTTGACTTTTATTTGAGCGCTTGCTGTCGTCGTCATCATGGTTTTTAACTCTCATCTCTGCAGACGCCCCTCAGGTTTTATCACAAACTCCAAACTCTGTGTCTTGTCACTATTAGGCTGTTCTCCCAGCCATCAAAACACCGGGGGAGCACTTCAAAATGTGAAAAATATGTCGCTCTGCTAAATTATTGATCGGGGGCACACGCACATGACCTCTCTCCACACACACACACATTTGAGTTGTTTTCTCCTCAGTGTACTCGCAAATAGGTTTAAATGGAAGGTGTTGGAGCATGAAGACGGCAGACAGGTCTGACGGGAGATTGGCTGGATGCGGTCTCCTCGTGGCTGCGATGCCCCACTAAAACCCCGTCTGCAGGACCCCCGCAGCTTCAATCAGCCCCGCGTCTGAGCCGCTCTCCACCTGTCAATACCAACTATCCACAGCTCGTTCCACGTCTCTCCAGCTCCTGTTAGCCATGAATACTGCATGATGGGAAAGGGCTGATTAAACAGGATGAATAGCCAGTGAAATTAAAGTTGGCAAATGGATTAATGGTGGAATGGGGTCCTTGACACAAATCGTAAGCGCGGTGGGCTTTCTGACAGATCCATGTCAGGAACCGTCACTCAACGGGATTTTAATGACCGCCTCGCATCAGAAGAGCACAAACACTGAGTCAGGAACACTGTGTGATGGACTGACGATCTCTCCAGGTAAGACTACGCCATCCAGACTACACCTAACTCGATGTGATGAGCACGTCTCTCTGTGATTCACACTGTGAAGTGAGCGCTACGGTCCATGGCACAGATTATTACCATCTTGCTGATCTCAAACAGCAGCCAGGACACACATATCCGCCAAACGTGTGCATGCACCTGTGTGACCGCACAAGATCACGGTTAACCGGCTTCATCTGGACCCCAGAAAAGCCTTCAGCAGCACGTAATGCATCTTTGAGGTCCTGCTGACCGGGGCTTTTAGCACAATAACCAGAGCAGAAGCCTGCGTACATGAACACTAACACGCTTTCCAAGAGAATGACAGTGTGCCGCAGTGGTTTCAGGCCACATTTAGTGGACAGCAGGCACAGAGGGTCCAGCGCTCGAGAACAGCCTCGTCTCCCAATCAAAGGCGGCCGGTCTCAGCGAGCTGACATATGTGGCGAGAGGCGACCCAGTCAAGCGAACATCTTTCTCCAGACTTGAAGTGACATTTACCACAGCTGGAGAGAAGATGAAATGTCAGAGAGCTCCCGTTCCCAACACTCCCTGAAGACGACATCGAGGACATGCCCCGACCTGCTCTCGGGAACCCAAGCTGCTTTTGCTGGGTCTAATGCCCCTAATCAGCCAGCGCCTCTCTGATCCCCTCACAATAGATGCACAGTGCTAAATAAACACATAAAGCCTGTCTTGACAGGCACGAGTGCTGTAGCCTTGGTCGTGACCACTGAACAGCCCTTCAGGAGCACAGAGTAAAGAGGGTTTGCATGATATGAAATTACTTTTGTACTGTCTTGATTTAAACTCAGTGGATTACCTTTAAATGTCTGACTCAGATATTAAAGTCGACCTAATGAGGGGCATGTGAGGTCACTTCAAGGAAAGGCGTTCCTGATCTCTGCAGGGTAACAATGAGACTTCTGCTTTAAATGATGCTTTCCTCTTTATCTACTTGTGTGTTTGGACGAGAATGGAGGTCGTCCAGTCATTGCCGTGGACAGCAGGTGAAGAGGATGTACAATCATCCGTCAGGTCAAGGGTCAACACACAGATGTCAGATAAATCAACAGAAAGCTACTTATGTTTAGTCCCAGTAATCACTGAAGGTCACCAGTTATGCGGTTCACATCAGGTGTCCTCCTGCACCGAGCTCAGTGAAAAAGTTAAATCTAATGCACACGATTATCCAAGCAGAGGCATTTGTAAGGTACAAACCTTGTGAGGAAAAGATGCAGTCATGGCATCAACAGTGATATTTGTCTCTTAAGAGCATTGATTCGTTTCCACTTAATGCCTTCAAACCCAAACACTGATTCACTGGCATTTCCATCAGAGAGTGACCTGTGCTTTTGTGCGACTGCATTTACCAAGCGTCAGATGGAGTAAACACACGCTCCTCACCGCAGTGAATGAGTGCTTTTGTCCAAGCCAAGGCCAGGTCCTGCTCGCCTCTCTCTGAGAAATTTTAAAACATTTTCCCTTTTCATTCAGAGGACTCATGTCTTGGAGGCGTCTTTTCATCACAGGTTGTGTGTTTGATGTCTGCAGTGTCGCTCTGTGAAAGACTACAGGCTGTTTGCAGGGATGAGGCCAGAAAAATGGCCCCGGGACAAAAAGCTGCTCACCCAATGAATGGAAACCTTAATTTACCTTCACATCACACAAATATCCCACTTCCTTTTCAGTAACAGCCCCGTCGTTGTAATGGCAAACCCCCAGAGGACAGAGCTAAACACAGACACGGGTCTGAGGAATGAGGAGTGCTGTCTTACGAGCCGCTCACACTTTCTTTTTATATAGCCAACGGCATCAGGTGTTAGTCAGTTTCAGGTGTTTTAGGTCTCTTTCTAGAGAACATCAGACTGGACAAAATGTCTAGTGTAGGACAAGTCATGATCATTATTTACATATTAATTTTAAAATAATTTTAAGTCTGTGCATGTGCTGAAATGAATGTTGTCATCATGTAGAGCTCAGCTATAGACATCAACACAAAGCTCACAGGTTGATTTCACAGAGTCTGTAAGATTTCCGTAAGACTTCTAAAAGGCAATAATGAGAAGCATCTTCATGGGAAGTGGTTTCAATGAAATCTGATGTCTCTATGATATCCAGCACTGTTCAATATTGCAGACAGAAGACCACGTACTGAAGAGAACACACAATCACCTCAGACGTCCTTCCTCTCTGAAGAGAAGTCTCACACACGGTGCGTTCCAAACGGATATATCGCCCGCCGAAGGGCACTTCGGAGTGAAAACAATCATGGCCGCCATACTGAAGGGCCGTTCCAACCTGAAGTGCTCAAAACTGGCCACTTCAAAGGGCCCTCCGGAATGAAGGATTTTGAAGGGTACAACTGATGATGGACACTTTGGGCTCCCATGATCCTTTGTGCAGATTCTTTCCATGATGACGGCGCCTCCGTGTGGGCACGTGATGATGACGCAGAAGGGCACTTCAGAAACAGTTGTTTGGTCGCCTACACCCTTCAACCCTTCAAAGCTCTCACTCCAGAGGGTGAACACTTTGAAGGGATTAGGGCATAGGGATGAGCCCTTCCGAGTGGAATGCAGGGTTCATCTTCATCTAGGGCTGGGCAAAAAATCGAATGCGATTTTCATGCGAATCTCATCAGTAAAGCCGTTTCTGGTGATTAGTAGTAAATCTCCAGCACGTGCTTTCAGATAGAGCACCATTTACTACACAGAGCCGTAGTAGTAAGGCGTAGGCGATTCATTGCCGATTTTGAACGAGATTTTGTGTAGCTTGTCAGTAAACTACGGCCCTATCAGCCCTATCTTCATCCATTACAACGGTCAAAGGATCTCATATTAATGGTCAAATAATTGCTTTAATAAAAGGCATTTGAATTGGAAACTCCTTTATTAGTCTTTTACCTCCTTTCAGCTTTTTCTTCATTTAACAAGTGAATTTTCCAAGAAAACCCTGCTTACTGTTTTCTTTCCAATTAACCAGACTAAAAGCAGTTTTGGCCTGTGAATCACCTTCTCCTGAGTCCTAGATCAGTGAATGATTATGACCATAAACACACTGATAAACACAGCGAGCGTCTCGTACCTCAGGGTTCCTCATACGACTCATTTACAACTCCATGTTCTTCTATTCCAGAAGAACACTACAAATTCATGCTGAGCTGGTCTGGGTGGTTTCAAAACTGACAATTTTTCAATCAATCAATCAATCAATATCTGTGGAATGGGAACAAGAAAGCCTTGATTGATTGGTAATTGTGGATGGATGAAATGCCTATGAATGTCCAGTGATGTGGGTGAGGCTCTCACAGGCGTCTAGAGAATCCTCATGAATCCAGAGACATGCCGATAGCAGTAAACATCAGCTCTGGGACAAACACACATCAATGTCACCCGTGACCCTCAGCACAGACACAGAGCTGCTGTTTACTGGAGGACTCGGGGTGGTTTTCTGATGAAGCGAAACACATCGGGTCTTCAGGGCTCCAGCCGCGAGGAGACGGCTCTCAGCACACACAGGCTGTGTTTCTGGGCCAAACCAAAGGCCCGGTGCTGCCAGCGCTGGATGAGGGCTTCTGGATCACACACACACCTCTGTAGAGTGTGTTTATGAGCTACTGAGGGGTTAGTGTACTAGACAGAGTGTGAAAGGTGACCCTGACCTAAAGGATGGTTTGAGGGGCCTATGATTCTCCTTCTAAATGTAAATGATTGCGTCTGCGCTCCGCTCCGTCTGGAACTCTAGATGAAACTTTGAGCAGTTTTCTGAGGCTTCTGAACACATCTGATCACGTCTCAGGACAGTCACGACTATCACAATCACATGAGCAGACGGCAGATCTCACAACTGCGCTCTAGTCAAAGAAATAGAGAATTTGGTGGTTTCCAGGCCATGAAGAATTAATAAATAAAACCTTTAAAAACATTAACCCTAAATTTGAAATATGGAATAGTTTTGCCTAGCTTTGCTCTGAAATATCTCTTTGTTTTCCAAGTACTCTTTACACACGGCTGGGGTCATAAAATCACATACATCCTGCTGAATCTGCAAAATTT
>NW_015551116.1:184183-210911 GCF_001515605.1 Sinocyclocheilus anshuiensis
AAATTTTAAAAATTAATCTAAATAAAAGGGTTAATAAATTGCATGTTGCTTTTTTTAAAAACAAAAAAAGTAAGTTGAATACACACAAATGGAGCAGTTCAACCTATAGACCAATTATAGGTTTGTAAACATTCAGGATGCGCGCGCATCATGGTTGCAGAAAACCCGGGAAAGATAGCCTTTACGGCTAGAGAATTACACGGATACGGCACAAACTAGTTAGGTTTAAAAAGATTATAGATTATATTGATTAGATGTCATTTTCAAAATGTTCTCCGCATATTACAAGACCTTGTCACCCAGCGATAAGCACTGTTATTCAACGAAATTGACGTTAGAGAGTAGGATAGTCTTACAGATCCGAAACAGGGATGAAGGTGTTTGTGGGCGGAGCCTATCTGGAGGCAGAAAATGACGGTTTTCAAGCGGCAGTCTATGGAGCCATGGAATAAAAGAATTAAAAAAAAGGTAAATTTGATTTGATATTTCAAAATTCTGACTTTATTCTCGCAATTCCGAGATTATATTTCACAATTCTAATAAGGAAAAACAACTCGTCATTCTCTCTTTTCCCCTCGGCTCTTCTGGCTTTTTTCCCCTCAGATTTGACAGACTCGCTAGTTTTGAGTTAAGTCGAGTTATAAAGTCCGAATTAGGAGATATAAACTTGTATTTGTAAGAAAAAAAAGTCAGAATTTTGAGATAAAGTAAATAAATGTTATGTAAAAATGTTAATAGTAAGGTTTAAATAATATTTCATGCTGTAACTGTAGGGCTAATACAATACGTCCCCTATGAAATGCATATGTGAATTTTATGTAGACCTATTGTTTAAATCAAATTTATGCTTTAAAAGTAGAGTAATCATAGCAGTTTTCATCCATAGTATGTCCATTTAAACGTCTACTTGTTCCCAGTGTTTTTCTGCAACCACTATGCGCGCGCAGCTGCAAGTGACGTAACTGTGACGTCTACTCTGAATTGGTCTATACTGTGTGTTCTTACACGAATGAATTAAAATTGTTTATATATTTTGAGATAGTTGATCAGTACACTGAATCTCTTTTTGTTCAGATCAGTCAGAAAGAAAGAAAGAAAGAAAGAAAACAAGATCTTCATAAGTCATCCTCTTTTGTAGGTTTTCATCTCGAGTATCAGTGAACATTTACAGCTTTTAAGAATCAAGCATATGTAAATCTTTGAACGGCTTCATTTGTATGAATTCAGTGAATATGTTGTCAAAATATTTGTCTGTTATAGGAAATGGCTTATTACAAATATTCAGTACTAAATAAAGCAATTTTCATGAATACTCCTCGATTTTTATTTATTTTTTTATTATTATTTATTTTTTTACATTCTTCAAGTTCAACCTTAATACCTCAACTGCACATACAACATATTTAATGTTGCCTTTTAAATCACTTTTAGTGCAATACTAAAAAAAAAAAAAAGTTTAAATGCATTTGAATAATTTCATTAGGATTCTAAGTGAATCATTCTGAATTTGCAAACATTTCTTTTTAATTCAATCAAACACCTGTGAGTGATGAATGGAATCAAGTTTAACTAACCACTGCAAGATAATACTGTCATGCTATCCTAGAACTGAGCCTGTTGTGTTATTCCTGCAGCATCACCATCATCATCATCATCATCATCATCTCAAGCATGATTACAGACTCAACAGAGATTCACTTGGCTCACAAACCAACTCAGATTCAGGATTCATGATGAAGAGTAAGTGATGACAGAATGATCTCTGTAGGTTTCTGTATTTTCTCTTTGTGTTGAGTCCAGTCTGATCTGGTCTGGTCAAGATTTGGATCAGTTTGGGTTCAGACAGTTCAGTCAGTCTGTGTTTGGAGAACAAGACCTCAGAGAAACACTGCTTTGTCTGAGTGTGAGTGTGTGTGTGTGTCTGAAGATCTAGTTCACACATCCATGATGGGTGGCGCTAAATCACGTTTCACACAGGCTTCTCAAAGCGAGCGCGAACACACACACACACACACACACACACGCACAAACAGACACACACACACACACACAAACAACCCCAATGTAAACAAACACTTGTTGAGTAAACAAAAACACGCGTGAATGGGATTCCCTCTAATGACGAACACATCCTGCACACGCTTCTCACTACAAACACTCACACAGTAACACACAGACACGGATTTTTTTTCCCGTTTGTGTGTGTGTGTGTGTGTGTGTGTGTGTGTGTAACTGCTGAACAGCCACACTCATGTACTGTATTTAATATGCATGATACTACATAAAAGTACAACATTACCATGTACTGCTTGCCATAATAAATAAATAAATAGATCTGTCACTACTGATTATATTCCTGTTTAATGTATGTACTACTGAATATGATATAAATAAAAAAACCCAACCTCACAAACACGAGAGGAACAAAAAAAGAATGACAGCGTAAGAGAGAGCAGACGTGCAGATGAGCCGCAGAACTGAGAAATGAGGTGAAGGTGAAGATGAGAGTTCACAGAGCAGAAGTGTGTCACACCAACCTCAACGGCCCTGAACTGATGACAGACAGAGAGAGAGAGAGAGAGAGAGAGAGAGTGAGCAGATGCGCTGCCATGTGTCTGTCACAGCATCATCAGTGCAATCTATTCATGCAAATCATCTTATGTTTGTTTGCATCACGTCACACACACACAGGAAGAGTTTTACAGGACGACACTGCAGTTCAGAGAGAAGATCAGATATGAGCCCAGAATTCACAGATCACAAACACACTCTGGTCCTCCGCTGATCTGAGCTGCTTACCATAGAATTCAACTTGATTTATAACTGATGAATTACAGATACTGAACTGAATCCACACTGAACTGACTGGAGCTGAATAATGACACTATTGTCTTGCTTACAGCAAGAAGACAGAAGTTAACTTTTCCAGCAAAGGGACAGTTTTTTTTTCAATATATTCAATTAGCATACAATTATAACAGTGGCTGTTACTGATCAAAATCCAGTAACGGATTAACGGTTCTGCTGTGGCTGTTTGGAACTATTTTAGTTTGCAAAATAAAGCAAAAACAGACAATACAGTTTCCAAAACGTAAGTCATTTGTACAAAATCAAAATCACATTTGCAATAATGCTGATATTCAGGAAAACAAGCACTTTTGATTACGTGATATGTCATTAACATTAAACAAACTCATACAGGCACGTTTTGTTGTCATATCTCAAATTTGGAGCATTTTTACTAATTTTGGTGGTGTGTTCACCCTAAATCCTGGTTCATTTCTGACCCTGGTCACTGGTTTCAGGATTCTCATGTACTGTATCACCATCCAGTGCTGACATTTCCAATGCTGTTCTGCCGTTCACGCCCTGTCCTCTCTCCACTATCCAATAAAATTAAAAGATAAGATAGCAAATGCAACAACAAACAAAGTGTGTTATAGCTAAATGACTGGCAGTGAAACAGAAGACACTGGTTCAGTCAGATGAATGGTGCATTCTGAAGGAGTTCCCACAAGAGCTCTCAGATCTCAATAGTTCTGGGGAAATGAGCGATAGGAGCGTGAACGAGAGGGACAGCAGTGAGCAGGCCAGGAGAATCAGGTGTGTTTGGAGAGGCTTCACCTGCAGCAGACACTCGAGGGCCACCTGGCAGAGATGGAATTACCACAACATCCACGATCAGCCTGCTGCGAGACGAGCGGCCCACTCAACACACCACCACAGCGGGAGGAACGGAGGACAGACACACCACTCTCTGATTGTTCTGCTGTGACATGCTCCTGGATCTGTGGCTTCAGCACACAATGACTGCAGCCAGTTCACCAAAAGAGCGGGAGCACGTTCACACGGCTTGAGAGAGAGCGTGACGAGAGGGAAGAACACAGAACAAAGCTACAACTGAAGAGAATCAACCCACTAACACACAGTGACGCTGGGAGGGATAGATATGATGCTGGGAGAGAAACTTGTGGGACTTGACAGGAGAACAACAGAGGAAGTCAAGCATCAGAAGACGCACGCACATCATCTCAGAATCAGAACGAGATGTGCCGCCAAGCATGCTTAGACACACAAGAAGTTTGTCTTGGTTAAAGAAACTTCCAGTGAACACATAAGGCACATATAATGAATATGAAAATATATATTATCAGAAAGAATGAGCTTTATTGCCAGGTATGTTTACACATACGAGGAATTTGTTTTGATGACAGAAGCTCCACAGCGCAACAGAATGACAGTGACAAGACAAGACACAGATAATAAAAAGAATAAAAACAGAATAAGTGAATAGGGAATAACAATATACAAAAATATCTAAAGAAAAAAAATACAATATACAAAATAGACAAGATGGTATTAGAAGTGTGTACAGGTATGTTATGTACAAATGCAAGGGAATGTAAATAAGTATGTGTGTTAAATAAATGTATAAATAGTGTTGTGTGCTACATGTTTATTGTCAAGTTAAGTGTTGATGAGATGGATTGCCTGAGGGAAGAAACTGCTCTGGTGCGCAGTGCTCTGTAGCGTCGAGCAGACGACAGCAGTTCAAACGGGGAGTGTGCTGGATGCGATTCTGCCAGCCCTTCTGCTCGCTCTGCATGAGTACAGTTCTTGGAGAGTGGGGAGGGGTGTACCAGCAGTCCAGACTATCCTCTCGAGTCTGCGGAGGTCAGTTTTGGTAGCCGAGCTGATGCACAATGAGAGAGAAACTTTGACAAACTACACGTGAGTTACTGACATCACTGAACCAGCAGGACAGCGAGATGGACCTCCTTCACACACTCACAAGAACACACTGGGATCTCCTGCAAAAAACAAGATCTGCGGCCCAACACATCAACACTCAGGAGCTCAAAGCGTCCAGCAGCAGCTGAGATACAGACCCTCCAAACAGAACCGCATCCATCCGTCTTCCTTCAGCTCTAATGAATACATGTTCCTGTCAGCGCATGTTCTGAGCCACTGCATCGGACAGCACCGAGGGATGCCAGCGGCGGGACAAACGCCCCGGAGTATTGATGAAAGAGTGCACTACTCCGTGTTCACTGTGCTGGCGTGTAATTGAAACTGGAGGGAGGCGTGTTCTTCCGTGTTTTGTTCTTGCAGGGCAGAGGTTCATTACAGTTTCAACAGTCACGGGACAGCGGCCCCTCAATTCACGTCAGGACACACATCACGATTCAAGACGTCACGATGCATTACAATGTAACTGGATCAGGACTGAAAAGGGCTCAGTGTGACCGCAGTGCTTCTGGCCTGCTTCAGCTGGACACACACACAGGGATGTGAAACCTGCATCAGCACAGGCCGGCGAGAATGTCTGAGGACTCAGGTCCGGCTCATGGCATCATAACAGAAGCTGAAGCATCTCCTGTTCCTCGACCTACCAATGTCTGTCTTACACTAATGCTGAATATTACACTGTGACAGTGAAAGTACTTAACATCGAAACATTACACCTCCTCCAAGTGTCACAAGTGTGTCAAAGTGAAAACAAGATGCCCTAAAATGACAGAAATAATGGATGAAGAATGTTCTGCAGCTCACTTATATTAGCAGTGTGTATGCATGTGTGTGTGTGTGTGTGTGTGTGTGTGTGCTGATCTTAGAGAGGGTTAAACAATCTCAGTCTGAAGTTCACAAACAGAGCTACGCTGGAGCTACATGAATGCGGCCAGCGTTAATGAAATTTGCTCTCAAATATTTACTGACTGGCCCACCGAGAGCCCTCGGTTCACCTCTGCCACAGATGTGCTGCTCCACACTCACACACACACACACACACACACACACACACACACACACACTCACACATATTTTACAGGTATGTTTGTGTCTAATTATGACTCTTCCACACATACAGGTGCTCCTCAGTTCCAGCACTCAGTAGTGTACTGAACAGCAGACTCTAGACGTGTCCACACAAACATTTACTAAACATTTTATTAACAGAAGATTGTTGGGTTTGAACAGCAACCAGAACTACTAGATGCAGCGCTGAAGATGAAGACAGTCAGTATTGTGTGTGTTTGTGGTTAGAGGATGATTGAGATAGTTAAGTGATTTTCTACACCTGTGGTTAGTCTTCTGGACGCCCGTGTGAACGTTCCTGAATGTGTCTGACAGTGTAAAACACCGCGGCAGCTGGAGAACATCTGGAGGTGTCTGCAGGCTGAGGCCCATCATTTACTGCTAAGAGCCCAGATGACGAGTAAACACAGCCGACCAGAGAAACACTTCACCCGGTCTGAACCTCGCTGGACTCGCCGTCGGGTTCACGCTGAAGCCTTTGGACCTTGATTAGCCTTCTAGATCTCATCAGTCTCACGTCCACAGACGAGCTCTACAGCGTAACAGCGTTCTTACTGCTCGTCCTGGACTCAGTGGAGCTCATGGTGAGCCGACAGACCAGAGCGCACAAACAGGACTAACGGATCCACTCACGCTGCTCTCGCTCCTGAAGAACTGATTTCCACTCATCGAGTCTGATGTAGTCGACGGTCTCACAATCCTCCTGAGCTCATTCAACAGCACCGTATGCAGGACTCGTTCCTGATAACCAGTCACATCAAACTAGGGATGCACGATATTATCGGAACGTTATCGGTCGATAAAGGCTTAAAATGTAAACATCGGTATCAAAAAAAATGCCGATATGCCTTGCCCATAAGACGGAGAGCTCGCATGTGCTCGGGTGTGATAGTGATGAGATCACGTCAGCAGCACGTCATTCTTGAAGCAAACTTTTGCCTGAATGATGACTAGATTCACTGTTTTGGAGAGAGAGTCAACAGTTTCTAGCGTGTCTGGAAAGGCGTTTTATTTACCGAGGGGGCGCTGTTGGCCTACTTGTAATAAAATGAAAGTAAAATACACAAATAACATTAAGATACTTGTGTTTCTGAATAAATAAAGCAGTATCAATGTAATAAAATTACACGTCTATTTTGACTTAAACGTCAGAAGTTATAGCTTACATGAATAAAAATCACAAACATGACACTTGTAAATTAAATATTTGATATATACAGATTTATTCAGTAATATTTAATATATTTTTTCAAATGGATTATGAAAATGTAAATATAAGGAGCTCTAAAAGTTTTTTTTTTACAGCTCTTTTGCTTTAGACCATCTATTAATGTTAAACCCACAAATAAAATGTTAAGGTTTCAACTGCATCTGCCTGAGGAGAAGAAAAAAAAAACACAGCAGAGATTGATTTTATTAGTTATTTTCAAGGCTTTCAATGTACTCTTATTAAAAAATAACTTTAATAAAAGTGTATTACTTCTAACAAATAAGTTTTTGCTCAAAACTAACCAAAATTTAAACAAAAAAGATTTCCGCACAGGAGAGACCTGGTGTTGTTTCAAAACAAAGGTATATATATATATATATATATATATATCGGTATCGGCCAAAATTATTAGAAAAATTTTGGAAAAATCTAATATCGTGCATCCCTAGATCAAACTCATTCTTAATGCGGCCTTCTTGATGTCCGGCTGGCTTACAAATGATCATGAATAAATGAGTAGCACTAAATAAATGATAACTTCTTTAATGGCCATATCAGTGGAAAGGTTGTTTCACATGCTGTCGATATGTTTGTCTTAGCCGGCGCTTACCGCTGTGATCAATAATCCTCCTGCAAATATCACCTTGAAAGTGAGGACTGGAAGAGCAGCAGATATCATCAAGACCAGGAGGATCAAACTCAGTCGAACCCTAATGTTCACCATATGTTCACTATTACGGGAAGACAACTAGAGAGAAGAACTAGAGAGAGTGAACAGACAGACAACGACCACAAAACAACATCTGTGCAACAGTTAAACAGCTGATTAAGAAATCTGATGTAGATCATGAAGTAGAAGCCAGAAAGAGGGAACAACACAAATCAGCCTTGATTCTAGATGAATCACTCTGGTCCATCCAGCACTGGACTCGGGTCTGTTTCTGAGATTCAGCATAAGTACAGACGTGTTTTATGTTGAGAAAATCACAGGAAACATGTGGGTCTAATCTAATTTAGAAGCATTAAGAACTGATGCAGTATTGAAAGGAGCAGCGACAGAGTTTAGTGTGTAACTGTGTTTCAGGAGTCGTTCGATTCAGCTGGCCTGACTAATATATTCTCACTGGAAGTCTAAGATGAGATCAGGATCAGGTTCAGACTGAAGCTCACATCCCTGATTCTACACAACCAACCTTCCCTCCCAAAAACTACCAATCTAGATCAAGGGGATTCCAACCAAACCAATGCATTTATCTATTTTCCCAAAGAGCTGAAGGCCAGAAGTTTGAAACATTATGAATCTATCCATTCACGGTTTTTCTGGGACAGCAATCACTTTCAGTAAAAACTGACTGTATCTCAGATCAGATGGTCTGATTGATGAATTCATGAAGATCTGCAGTGAATGAGGTTTTGAAGTCTCAGATTGAGCAAAGAAGAATCAATGAATCTATTGCTGCTGATGGGAATCTTAACACACAGAAGGCCAGTGTAATTAACCACGGTAATTAAAGACAAGCATTAACAGTAGCTTGGGGCGAAAACACCCACCAAATTAGAGGGAAAACACCCCTGTATGAATGTTTTTAATATTTATAACATATCACATGAGAAAGAGTGCTGTTTTTACAGAATATCAGCACGACTGCAAATGTGATATTGATATTGATATTGAAGTTAATATTAATTGACTTGCATCTTAAGACACAGTATTGTCTGTTTTTGCGGCTTGCCATAAGTCATTTTTAAAGCCACAGCAGAAGTGTCTCAGAGCAACACATAATGATTCTTTACTGAATGAAATAAACCGGTCTGCTGACAGCGATATGAAACCTCAGCCGTGGCGGTCAGAAGATCTCTGCTCACATCACTCAGACCCGCTGCTCTGAAACCAAATCAGATTTGAATAAAGCCATAGAAATCTGCTCAGAGTTCAGTGCAAAATGAAATAAATCCTCCGTTTGGTGACACGGCTGAGCATCAGCATTCGGCGCTGGTTCAGGAGGAGATTTAGAAGAACATCAGCTCAAGTCGACTCAAGGCATGCACAGTATGATGCACGGGAACAGACACATTTAGGACATTATTAATAGCATCATGAGTTTGTCTGGCTGTGGCATGAGCTCAGCTGTCTTATGAGTGAATATCCAGTCTAATGACACGACACTGTGTTTTAATTCAGCAAGTGTCATGCTCTAGTGACAAACGTCTGCACACACTCCGTGTGATTCATGAGCTCCAGAAACTACAGGCTTCTGCTCACACACTTACTGCACACAAATATACAGCACCTACGTATGAATATCTTCACAAAATATCCTTTAATATTGCATTAATATTACTTTTATATTATATACACATTCTAAATTCCTTTTAGTAACAGGTAACTTGAAGCATCAGTTTAATATGCAATAGTGCACACGCTTGTTGATCACACGGCTCTGTGTCGTGCACACACACACACACACAGCAGACTGTGGTTTCTGTCAGATTCAGTCAACATGAGGAAAGTGTGGAGCAAAAGTGCTGCTGCTGCGACAGCTGACCAATAACAGCCTCCTGACGAACATTGATGAGCCTGACACGTCCAGCTGACTTTATCTAGATGATCGACTGATTGACCATCATAACCGGATTAATTTAGCCTTTAAGCTATCAATTATTTTCTGATTAGTCAATTAATCCTTTAATTTACCAACAAATATTAACCATAACTTTTGCAATTAACCTTTCAACACTTTTGTCAAACAATTTTTCAAAATATTACTTTACAAAAATAAATAATAAATAAATAAATAAAAGGAAGTGCATCTCCATGATGTTCAGTCAATGTGTGACTGCGTCTGACAGTCTTTCCTCACAGGTGTGAGTCTTCAAATGCGTTGTTCATTCAGCTGCTTGAATACATATCTGTATGAACGAACAGCTGAAGTCACAACCGTATTCTCACTCAGCTCAGCATAATGGCAGCATCAAACACAGCCATGTCCACAACACCAGGAAGTTTCGGCACAATTGACATGTGCTCACACATTATATAACTAGCTGACCAGTGCGGTTCTGTTCATACAGCTTTTCTGAAATGTGCAGGTGTCGGTTTGGTTATGGAAAGCGGTCATCACGATCATAAAAAACAAAATGCTGTATGAATGCGAGTGTATTTAGCAGCGTTGCCATATTACCCATTGATCTGCTCTAGGGAGTGTTCTGCGTGAAACATGACAGGAGATTGGAGACGAACGCAAACAACAGCACATTCCAAACAAAACTACATTCACATAATCAGCGGCATTATGTTGGCATGTAGTTTCATCGCTTTCATACAGACACTGGCACCAAATTCATCCTATGAGGAAACGTGTGTCCAAATAACTAGTGCTTTGCAATCATTCACCATGTGGCTTAATGTTACACTGCAACATCATCACAAATAACCCCATCATTACAGGAGTTTGCACAAATAAAACAGCATGACACACAAATGGCTGAGCTTCTGATTGGCTGAGAGGAATCATTGGCTGATTGGCTGTGGAAAATAACAGAAGCGATTTTACGCTGATCTCTGGCAGCTGATGATCTTCAGTTAGTCAAAAAAGCACTGGCTTACTCGAGTATTACTAAAACTAAACACTTACTCAACTTGTGCGTTTCATTTAGCACTAGAGTAAATGTTAGACAGACGTTCGTATGCTGTGAGGGTCACTCTGACTTCAGGACATATGATATGGATCATCAGACACTGAAGGGTGTTGGTCGGGGTCAGGGGTCAGGGGTCAGAGGTCAGACTCACCCTGGAAGGACTGTCGGGCTCTCTCCACCAGCTCCTCGATGGGGTAACTGGCCAGATCTCCTCTGGCGTGTTTGGTTTTGCAGTATGTGCAAGCGTTCAGACAGCTGTGGGACAGGGAGAGAAAGAGAGGATCATAAACATCAGGAGCGATACATACGCACTGATAAGTGTGACAGATATCAACATGTCTGAACACTGAGAGGATTGGCGGTCCAGATGAACCTCCTGTGCAGGTCATATTTAACTAACAAAACCAACAGAAGCTTTGCTTTGCATAAAGACAATGAACTTACTTTAAGGAACATTAAAGGGGTCATATGATGTTGCTAAAAATAACATTATGTTGTGTATTTGGTGTAATGAAATGTGTTTATGCGGTTTAAGGTTAAAAAAACACATTATTTTCCACATACTATACATTATTGTTTCTCCTCTATGCCCCGCCTTTCTGAAACGCGTCGATTTTTACAAAGCTCATCGGTCTGAAAAGTGAGGTGTGCTCTGATTGGCCAGCTATCCAGTGCGTTGTGATTGGCTGAATACCTCAAGTGTGTGACGGAAATGTTACGCCCCTCACCATACTGTTATGTAGTGTCCCGGCACGATGAGACAACGCCAATAAAACCCATTACAAACGAGGCATTTGTTGCATCCAGTGGGCACATAATTACTGATGAAAGTGTCATACAGGCAGTGTGTGTTCATTCACATGGCTTTTTGCGCTGTTTGCTGCGACTAAATCTTCCATCAGACCTTCTCACTGATGAACTGTAATGAATCCAAACATGATCTCAATTGTACTAGACTAAAATCCTCAGACTTTCACTCAACTAAAACTTGACTAAAAGAACAGGATAGGCTGACTAAAAAGAACATTTGATACAGGACTGAAACTAAGACTGAGACTGCTCTCATTAGAGTTACAAATGACCTGCTCTTATCATCTGATCGTGGTTGTATCTCTCTATTAGTGCTACTGGATCTTAGCACTGCGTTTGACATTATCGACCACAACATTCTTTTGAATAGACTAGAAAATTATGATGGCATTAGAGGAAGTGCATTAGCATGGTTCAAATTGTACTTATATGACCGCCATCAATTCGTAGCAGTGAATGAAGAGGTATCATATAGAGTATGGAGTGCAGTATGGAGTACCTCAAGGCTCAGTACTAGGGCCATTACTTTTCACACTTTACATGTTACCCTTGGGAGATATCATCAGGAAACACGGTGTTAGCTTTCACGGTTATGCTGAAGATACTCGGCTTTATATTTCTTCGCAGCCCGGCGAAACATACCAATTTGAAAAACTAACGGAATGAACAGTCGAAATAAACTGGATTACTCAATTTCCTACTGCTAAATTAAAAACAAAAACAAAAACAGAGGTTTTATTTAATTAGAAGAATGGCATCTACGCTAATATTAGTCTGATTCTCTTTTATTCCGAGGTCACCGCAGCCACCAGATCCAGTTCGTATCCAGCCCAGATGGTGGATCAGCACCTAGAGAGGACCCCTACAGCCCTGAATATCAGCGGAGACCAGGACAACTTGACGAGCCCCAGATACAGATCCCCTGTAAAGACCTGGTCTCAGACGACCACCGGGACAAGACCACAGGAACCAGATGAGTCCTCTGCACAATGTGACTTTGCTGCAGCCTTGACCGCCATCAATTCGTAGCAGTGAATGAAGAGGTATCATATAGAGTATGGAGTGCAGTATGGAGTACCTCAAGGCTCAGTACTAGGGCCATTACTTTTCACACTTTACATGTTACCCTTGGGAGATATCATCAGGAAACACGGTGTTAGCTTTCACGGTTATGCTGAAGATACTCGGCTTTATATTTCTTCGCAGCCCGGCGAAACATACCAATTTGAAAAACTAACGGAATGAACAGTCGAAATAAACTGGATTACTCAATTTCCTACTGCTAAATTAAAAACAAAAACAAAAACAGAGGTTTTATTTAATGGACCAAAATCCTCTGCATGTAACAACCTAAAACGCTGTCTAACACTTGTTGGCTGCTCTGTAAATTCTTCGTCATCAGTTAGGAACCTATGTGTGCTATTTGATAGCAATCCTTCCCTACAGCCCTGAATATCAGCGGAGACCAGGACAACTTGACGAGCCCCAGATACAGATCCCCTGTAAAGACCTGGTCTCAGACGACCACCGGGACAAGACCACAGGAACCAGATGAGTCCTCTGCACAATCTGACTTTGCTGCAGCCTGGAATTGAACTGCTGGTTTCGTCTGGCCAGAGGAGAACTGGCCCCCCGACTGAGCCTGGTTTCTCCAAAGGTTTTTTCTCCATTCTGTCACCGATGGAGTTTTGGTTCCTTGCCGCTGTCGCCTCTGGCTTCCTTAATTGGGGACACTTGACTGATTGCACAGACACTATTGGAGCTGAACTGGATGATGACATCACTGAATCATCAATGAACTGACTTTATCTGGAAAATGACTGTTATTGTCCTCTTGCATTATTGACAAACTATTTTCCTGTTGACACTAAAGCTGCTTTAACACAATTAACTAACATAATCAGTATTGTATAAAGCGCTACATAAATAAAGGTGACTTGACTGAATTAAAAGCATCACACTCACAGACAGACTCCAGCAGAATGAACGGGGTCCACCGCTTTACTCCTCACTGGGCCAGACAACAGCAAAACGCAGAAAACAGCACCAATTAAAGTCAAAGCCTCACTTTAGCTTAAGTTTGTTGTTTTCTTGCACACGTTTGGCTGAGAGGTAAAGAGTCTGTTGTCTATGCGTTTCAGAACGCCGATCAATAAGTGTCTGGCAGGACTTTTTGCTGTTTGTTTGCTGAATGAGCTCCACCGAGAGCCGACTGGACGGGAGCTCTGAGCCTCGAGCGCGTCTCGCCTTTCATCAGCGCTGTTGATGAAGCCCCTTCCGGACCAGATCTCTGCCGGGGAGTCAGGACCGTCCAGGAGCTCAGAGGAGAGAGTTCAAAACGCTGGACTGCCGCAAGGAGCATCATTAGAGAACAGCAGCCAGCATCGCCTCCCCTCCAGCAACTCCGCGAAAGTGCTGAGCTAGAGACGCGTCTGTGGAGCCTCATTACCGCTCCTAAAGCTGGAGATGTTTCGCTGAAACACAGGTTTAACAAACACACAACTGCATGTGTAAACACTACTGAACATGGTGATATTTGCTCCAATCTACCGCCTTCATTAGTGTTAATTTTGTCAGCTGTTTTTTTTTAGTCTTCATCTTAGTCCTGTGTCAAATGTCATTTTTAGTTTTGACCATATCAAATTTTATTTTATCATAGTTGTTTTGTTTTTGTTTTTTTAGCCAAGTTTTTTCAAAGTCTGGGAATTTTAGTCTAGTTTCAGCAAGTGCACACTTAGTCATATTTTAGTCATTCTGCATTCTGATAATCACAATTATTATTCTCAAAATAATAATAGCGATTACTGATCATGATTGTTGTCATTTGAGAATCAGAATTCTTGCACTTTCACCTATAAGCACAAATCAAAAGAATGTAGACTCAAACACATGCTTTATTGATCTCATCGTTTCCTGATTGATTATATTATCCGAAATATAAACACACTATCTACATTAGAAAAACTGGTAAAAAGCAAAAGCAGTGACATTCCTGATATTAATTTCAATAATTACAAATTATATCCATGTATTTCTATTAAAACAACAACAAAAAGCCTTTGTATTGTGGCACAGAGGTGCATAAGCACATTTATTCAGCATCAGTCACAAATAATTCAGTAGAGATCATGTCTGTATCATTAATTAATCACTGAGGAGATCTGATGGCAGATTTAGTCGCAGCAAACAGCGCAAACGCATGGATATAGCGTATTTATTTTTTAAACTATACCTCAGTCTAATTTTTCATCAACAATATTACATGTTGATACAGTCACAGTTAGCCGTCTTAGTCATGGAGGAAAAAGAGCTTCTGGTTGTATGAACAATTGAAACTCACAGTGAGACATATTCCTCTAACTTCACAAGCCCAACAGCTAAACGCTGATCCTCCATGGATTGCATGTGACTATGGGAAGGCTTTATTATTTCAAAGGGAACTAGAAGATTAAATATCAAGACCAGATGACCAGAGACAACATTACTACAATACATCATGTGTCATTCACCGGTGAGAAAACTTTATAGTACAGTTAGTAGAAGTACTACAATACCAGGAAGGAAGATCAGGTTTTTGATGTTTGCCTGCCATTCTCTCTCTGTCTGCACAGCATACGTGAACAAACAGGGTGTGCAGAGGTATGCAAATACATATCTGAGGCAGATAGGAAAGTCAATCAAAATGCTCGGAACGAGTGTTTTGATTGGACGAATATTTCTTGGTCCTACGCCTTCCACAGAATATATAAATACATATAAATACATTTAGACCACTTAACTTAAAGGGATTGGCACTCCTAATTGAGATTGTAGATAGAGTGTCAATGGTCCATTTGAGAGATAGGTGGCGGTAATG
The DNA here is from genome assembly GCF_001515605.1 of Sinocyclocheilus anshuiensis. Classification (NCBI taxonomy): domain Eukaryota; kingdom Metazoa; phylum Chordata; class Actinopteri; order Cypriniformes; family Cyprinidae; genus Sinocyclocheilus; species Sinocyclocheilus anshuiensis. The sequence goes on from NW_015551116.1 coordinate 199,516, forward strand.
CACTTATAAGTCTGCGATCCGCTGTAAAGCAAGAAGACGCGTCAAGCGCCGGCTGTTGAGGACGCGCTCAGGACAGATCAGACATTGCAGTGCATCAGAGGTAAAAAACGATATAAATACTGTTCAGTTTCTTGCACAGACCAATCGTTTTGTGTCTTTACACATCAGTGTATTGTCTCGAGCCGCAGGGTTTAATTTGGTTTTGTTTGTGTATGTTTTTCTTTTACTCTCAAAGCCGTGACTCTCATTCACTTCCATTATAAGACTGACAGACTGCAACGGTTTGAGTTAAAAATCTCAGTTTGTGTTCTACTGAAGAAACAAAGTCACCTACATCTTGGATGCCCTGGGGGTAAGCAGATAAACATCACATTTTCATTTTTGGGTGAACTATACCTTTAAAGATTGCTATAGGGATGTGAAGAGACTTTCAACCAGCATAACAAAAAATGTTTCTGAAGACAATCACCTATTGCATTTTTAATGTGAAACGAGCCCAGTAACATGGATCAAACTCACCGTACCCCAGTGGGCTCGCCGTCCTACACAGAGCTTTCACATTAAACCAACCCACGTCTACCTCCGAACACCCCTGACCTATCACAGAGGCACAGGCAGCATTCTGGGTAATCTATTTACTTGAAGTCCTGCCTTACACAATTCCAGGAGAATGTTGCCTCAGTAGTAATAGAGCGAGAGATAATGAACAGAGATGGCTGACGCAGTAAGTGCAGCGCTTGAAGGGTTTGAAGTGTATTTCAGTCATGTTACAGAATCCGAGGGCCGTTCTTTCTCTGCGTTCATCATGCTAGCACCAGATGCTTTCATCCACACGTCCCGTCTGAGCTGAGATTCATGCACATTTGAGCAGATCTACAGCATTCGGTGCATCACTGGTTATTAATGCAGGTGCTGCATGATTTCAATATCGATAGATCAACAAGCGCAGGAACAACCGCAGCATCTTAAGACGCTTGCCATCACCAGGAGCTCTGGGTTTCTGCAGGTCTGATGAAAGTAAATTTAAACCCTTTTTAAGACCAAGTAAAGAAAATCTAAGGAATAATTCAAATGGAACAAAATACATCAATATGATCTCTACATGTAAATGTCTTGTATTATCAACACTTCACAGTTTGAAAATACAACTTTGGCAGCTCTCTATTACTTTTAAATCCATTTTACAAACAAACAAACAAACAAATAAATAAGCAAGCTTAAGGCTTGAATATCTCTTTTCCCAAACACTAGAGTATGGAAATAACTTTTACTGTACCTTCTGATCACATTGCAAAAAGTGATGCTCTTCTTAGTATTTCTGTCTCGTCTAAAGACTAAAAGTTGTCTGGTTTTATGAGAAATTTATCAAAATTAAGTGAGTTTATGATTAAATCAAGAACAAATATGTCAACGGGCTAAGAAAAATCAACTTAATTCAAAGGGAAACATCATGTTCATTTTGCATCTCAAGTACATATTTGCATTGAAACATTTTAATTTTTTCCTCAGCTCATGCAACATTTAATGCCATGACTTCATGAATTGACGACTTTCTGCTCTGATTTAAGACCTTTTTAGGCCTTCCTTAATCTGAAGAAGGGCAAATCAAGACTTTTTAGGACCCTCAGAAACCCTCTCTCATGACACACCACAAGATCTGTCAATACCAGCTAGTGCAAGTGCAGGTGAACATGCAAAGCTTGTAGAGCTCCTCAATTGGTTTGACTACAGGACATCTATTAAATACAGGACATCGAGGGAGCTAACACAGTACTACAACCGTTTAGTGCACAAAAGTAAAACAAAAACTATCCATAACATCCACTGTTACGATGTATTATTTATTACAACTATGAACTGCAAAATGATTGTACCACAGCATGGAGTTTAATTCACTCAAGCTCTGACATTAACAACAGAAGATACGGGAAGAGTTTTCTCCTCCTTGTTGAATTCTGTTTATTCTGCTATCGTAACTATACACAGTTTCAGCATTAGCATTCATCATTGTTCTCCGCTCCTGCGACCCGTCAGAACAGAGCCGAGACCCGGTTGTGGACGTTCTGCTCCATTCACACTGATAAACAGGCTCATTTATGAAGCTCCACAGGTTCTGTTCTCTCCACGCGGACAGCACAAAATATCAGGGCCTGATTAGACACCTGCAGTAAATAATTTCTTAATTACTTCTGCTGAAAGCCGCTCGCCGCGGCTGCATCCGCCTGTCATTAATTACGCCAGCGATACATGCGGACAATATACTTCATCACAGCGCCGGGACTAACGGGCCCCTGGTGAGACTAACCCGCTTTACTCTTTGTTACCTATTCAACAGTCCTGTGACAGTAAGACAATGCTGAGAGCTCCCCAGATGCTCCCCGCTCCCTCAATTTATTAATTTGAGCCCCAGCGAGTGAGACGCAGCTAAATTACGCTGACCCCCGCCAGCAGAGCAGACACCCATGAGACACGTGATAACAGCTCGCAGGAGCGCGGTGAGACGGTGGCTTGTTTGGGGTTTACTTAAGAACGTAATTAAAGAAGTTTGAACTGCGAGGTTCACAGCCCTGCCAGCAGTTCATCATTGTGTTTGAAGGACGGAGGAAAGTCAACTGGGCTGAGAGAAAAAGCTTCAGAATGAGACAAAAACTGATCCACACTGCAGTGCTACGACACTCAGAACCTCTGCAGAACATCACTGAAGAATCAAACAGCTACAGGATTCGGTTTTCATAATCTGATGACAAGAAAATTAACAACCTCAACCAACTGCATAAACACAGGAAAAACCTCGGGCAGGATTCACCGAGAGCCGTCTGAAAGACTGAAAGACGAATGAACGAAGAGCTGGGTTTGTCTTCCATGTCTGGAGGGAATCTGAGAGATGGATTATGTTCTTCTCCATTAATTGGACCCAGTTTAAAAGAGTAACTTTTATCCAGAGCAGAGCAGGCTGAGCAGAAACAGCATGTGACTGTTTCCAGCTGAGTTGGGAACCAATGACTAAAAGACAAAGCCGTATAAATGGACCGTCAACATCCATGTCCAAGTGATCAAGCAGATCACATGGGCCGAGAAGGGACTCAGATTGTAAACAATCCATTCCATTTTCTCCCATCAGACACCTGGAGCATGGCCCAAAGTAAAACATGAGGTAAAACGGGACACCTCTTCTGGTTGCTGCTCTCCGATCTGAGACCTGCCATCCAGCAAACATCACACTGAAGCAGAAAGAGCTCTTGAATGATGTTTGGCTCAGTTCTATATGCTCTCAGTGCAGGGTTGTGTTTTCCTCTCTTACTCCCAAACAGCACGGTCAAACCCTAACGGAGGACATTCAAGCGTCTCTGTGAGGCTTCATTTGCTGACAGCTTTGTCTTCACTGTATTCTTCGTGTTTGTGCCACTGAAGTAATCTCAGGTTTTCCATAACGGCATGTTTACCGTCGCCTCGCATCTCCCAGCAGTTTTCCCGCAGTAATCTCATAATTGAAGAGTAATCTGCTGGTGATCAGTGTTGATGCAGCGTTTGTTCGCTGAGAGGAAAACAGAAAGTTGGCTGTTAATTAAAGTGGATGTGGAGGCTGTAATCCGCAAGCGTCCGAGATCTGATCCTGGAAACGTGCTGAGAGCACACGCCAACACATCATACTTGTTCAGGTTTAGCTCTTACTACTTTTCTGCCGGTGCCAAAGCTCTCGAATGCTCTTATAATAACCCTGAAATAATATCTGATATCTGGAGTCAGTGTTGGCCTGACAAACAGCCGCATGTTCCAGTGAAATACACTTTACTGTACATCCATACACATTAATGAAACACTCACAGATCAGGTGACCTGAAGGGACGACGGCAGAACAAACTCATTGGTGTGTTATATGTGTGACTTTCAGAGCGGTTTAAAGTTAGTTTCGTCAGGCAGTGTATTAGCAAACACTCACACTCCTCTTGTTTTGAAGAAAACTCTTGAAGATGAGGCCCAAAATGTTCTTTAATCAATCCATGATGTAGTTTTTGTTTTGTGTGGACTATATTAGTTAGGTTGGTTTTTGCTATTGTATCTAAATTGAAATCAAGAATTGTAAAATTGCACTGGTGTCTAAAATGTTGGAGTCACAAGCTTATTTATTAGAATACAAGGTTATATGGGTCCAAAAAAAGCATGTATGTGTGTATCCAGGCCAATAGAAAAAATCCTCAATGTTGAGCCTTGCAATCACGTGTGAAACACTCAAATTCCTCTGAGCACCGAATCAGTGTTTGCAGCAGTGCTTACAGGGTGATATGTCCAGCAGCCCAAGACTGGTGGCCCACTGAAACTAAGCAGGGTTGAGCTGGTCAGTACGTGGATGGGAGACTCCTGGGAAAACTAGGTGCTGCTGGAAGAGGTGTTAGTGAGGCCAGCAGGGGGTGCTCACCCTGTGGTCTGTGTGGGTCCTAACGCCCCAGTGTAGTGACGGGGACACTATGCTGTCAACAAGCACCGTCCTTCGGATGAGACATTAAACCGAGGTCCTGACTCTCTGTGGTCATTAAAAATCCCAGGATGTCTTTCGAAAAGAGTAGAGGTGTGACCTCGGCATCCTGGCCAAATTTGCCCATTGGCCTCTGATCATCATGGCCTCCTAACCATCCCCATATCTGCTGATTGGCTTCATCACTCTGTCTCCTCTCCACCAGTAAGCTGGTGTGTGTTCTGGAGCACTATGCTGCCGTCGCTTCATCCAGGTGATGCTGCACACTGCTGGTGAATAAGGAGATCCCCCTCACAATGTAAAGCGCTTTGAGTGCCTAGAAAAGCGCTATATACATGTAAGGAATTCTTATAAATTATTATTATTATTTGCTCATGTTCCTGTTGTCCTGCACACAGATGCATCTCTTCCCTTAATGAGTGTCATTCTCCACAGTCCAGTGAACACTTACAGGCCAGATCGCATCTCACGCTCCACTGCACACACGCTCAATCCCAGCATCCCTCAGCTGGCATGAGAGAGACACCTGCGGGCCTCAGCGCAGAGCAAACACCTCCCTTCATCTTTCATGAAGCCAGAAACAACAATCAGCACAATTACAGCTCTGTCACAGGTGCCTGCCATAAAATCTCATCATATGTGTTTATTAAACCATTATTAAAATTAAATCATTAAAATGTAAAACAGAATTTGTGACACACTGAGCTGATGATGACATCACTGAATCAACGATGAACTGACTGTTGCCATCTTTTTAGAGCTGCTTTGCAGCAGAATTGAATTGTGTTTGCATCATTGAAACATTTTCTTGTTTAACACTGTAAAGCTGCTTTGAAACAATCTGTAAAGTATAAAGTGCCATATAAATAAAGGTGACTTGACAAATCAACCAAAAAAAAAAAAACCTAAGAATACTAATTTGTTGCAGGACTGGGAATTTTCAGAGAAAATCCAATCTTTCAGATGTGAACTAGGTGACTAATCAAACACAAGTAAATGAAACTGATCATGCGAATCATCGTTTCAGGTTCAGTTCAAGTAGCTGCTGTAGATAAAGCTGAGGAGACGTCCTCACATTCACCTTCATCTTACTGTTCAACTTCGCACTTAAATTATTAGACTGTTAATATTATTTGTAGTAAATAAATAAAATCGCCTTTGCTAGTGGATTCAGTAAAGAGAGCTTTGGATTGGCTTTGAATGGCTGGTTTCCCCGTCTGTGTTTCACTGCAGAGCCGAACTGTGAAGACTGTAACATTAGGAGAGGATGGATGACCGCTGTAAGAGCTCATGCTGACCAAACGTGCAGCCAGTGATCATCCAGACGGCCTGCGAGTGAAGCACCTCTCTACCAGTGGGAACCGAGCGGCCGGTCCTCAGTAGATGTTCGCGCTCCGCAGCTGCTGGATGAGGCAGTGGCCATCGTCACAGACTGACTGGAGAATCCTTCATCTGTGCTGAGTTCATGACCCAATCTCACAAGAAAGCCCACCGCATTCATAACGGCAGGCGACCCGCAGGAATAACCGCCTCGTATTTCCAGGCCAGCCGCGAGTCTGACGAGAGCTATTGTTTGCTGTCATCCAGCATCACCGCAGGGAATAGAGCCGTCCGACAGCAGAATCATTCAGGAAGCAGCCGACCCTCCAGGGGCCCGAGGGCCGAGTCAGCAGGGGCCCGACCATCAGGGGACGACACACACGCTACGAGACTCCAGCGGCGGAGACACCACCAATACCTGCTCATCTACATCAGCACAGACAGAGACACGCTGCCCTAGTTCTTCTCAAACACATGAGAAACTACTTCCAACAGCATGAGCTAAACTGTTTGGCCCTGGAAACAATGAACATAAATAATCCACTGAACAGGATTGTGAGATAATCCCTGAAAAATGGAGACGGAGATGAAGATCCCTAACGCTCAGATTCATTCTGCTGCCCTGAGCAACACAGACCAAAACAGATCATATCATCAATCTCACAAAGCCACACATCAGGTTACAGGCTTCTTCAGAGCCAATTACTGACCTCAACACTCGCTAACGCACACGACACACTCAATTCACACGCACAATCAGACGCACTATTATCCACTGCATCCTAACAGCTCCTGTATGGGGGAAAGGGCACGTCATAGGGCATGACAGCCATAACATATTTAGCTTATTGTGCAGGGGTTTTTTTATTTTTATTTTTTACTTTTGCCCCTTTATCTTGAGTTTGGGAGTCATTCTTGTTCATTTTGGTGGTACTGTTGCCCCAAACCCCCATTAATTTCCGGCCCTGACTCCCACTCATTCATGTGTGTTATATAGAGTTCACACTTTGCAAACTGCCACATAGTTTCATTAAAGGGGTGGTTGATTGCGATTTCACTTTTTTAACGTTAGTTAGTGTGTAATGTTGCTGTTTGAGCATAAACAATATCTGCAAAGTTACGACGCTGAAAGTTCAGTGCAAACAGAGATATCGTCTTTTAAAATTCTGGCAGTTTAATGCCTACCAAAACGGCTCGTAGGGACTACAACGAGCTGCTTCCCGGGTTCATGACATCACAAACCCAGAAATTTACATAAACCCCACCCCCGGGAACATGTAACGAAGGAGGCGGGGTTTATGTAAATTTCTGTGTTTGTGATGTCACCAACCCGGTTATGTTGCGCTGCTGTAGAGAAGAGGAAGAGTTGTTGCCATGCCGTTAAAACTAGGGGTGCACGAAAACATCTATTCATATATGAATCGTGATTCTGTCTTCTAACGATTCTAATGGATTCACAAGTTCCAAAATCAATAAAGCAGTTGTTCTTAATCCTGTTCCTCGCGTCCCCTGCTCTGCATCTCTCTCTCTCTCTCTCTTCTGATCATCATCTCGTCAGCTCCAATAAACTGTTCCAATTATACACTTTGTGTATAGACAGACAGATATTTTTCACATAGCTATGAGAAGCGTTAAACATGGAAGCACATTCGTCTGTTGTGCTGTATTAAAGCTTTAATCAGGATAAAACTGTATATTAAAAGCTAACATAAGCAGTAACATTTATAAGTAACAGAGTACAAATTGCAACAATTGATAAGCAATATTGACGACATCATTGTTTACAATATAACCGGAACGCATTCTGAGCTGAGGGGCGTGACGTTTCTGGACTGCACTGGCGGATTAGCCAATCACAACACACTGGGCCAGCTGACCAATCTCAGCCCATCATGTATTTCTAAGGGAGGGGCTTCATAAAACCAGGAAATCATCAGAGCGTTCAAATGAGAAGGAACAGAGCGGTTTAGAATAAAGGTAAATTATGTGCAAAATAATGTTTTTTTTTTTTTTTAAACGAAAGCATTAACACATGTTAGACTGCACCCCATAAACACAATCAAGCCTAGAAAAACAAAAACAGTCAACCACCCCTTTAAACGAGACTATTGCTGATGGTTTAAGACTCATTAGATGGACGTTGAGTCCAGGCCAGTCAAGCTCATACTGCACTGATAAATGCCACCATGAGTAATTATTACACCCTCTGATAAACGAGCTGGAGAAAACAACTAAAACTCACACACAAACGAATCCTGCGATTCCTCCAGAGGCCAGCGATCGGCCCTCCGTTCACACTCCAGCACAATAATGACTGCGACTGTAAAGACAGGCCTTGTTTACGCATGCGAGGACACCAAAACACGGCAAGACCAAACACACGCAAACATGCTAAGATCGTGTGATGCTGAGAAAAACACAAAACAATCATGGGAGCTCTTCTCTCTTCCACCACTGATCTTCAGAGAACTAAGGACACGGAGAAACCCTTGATAGAACAGGGCAAACACATAATTAGCTCAACATTATTAAGTTCAGTTGAAGACTTAAGCTGGTTAGGAGGCATGAACGTCCATCAGACAGGAGACCGACGTCTCGTTGCAGAAACAGACTATTATTGGAGTCATTCTGCACGATTCCAGCATTGTCCTGCTGTTTCCATCCGCTGAGGCTGCTATAGACAGGCAGACTAGCTAATCTGTCAGATTTGTGGTAACGGCCAACTAGTGCTCTTCAATCACTCGGGATTTAAGCAGCAGAGCAGCATCTGTCCCGCCTCCACGTGTCTCCACACAGAGAAGAGGAATAGAGGAGTGCAGACCGCAGGCCGAACCGCAGCGCCGCCACAGCTAAACTAGGTTAGCGCTCTGGCAGGTGTGCGCGGCGGCTAGAGGGGTCAGCGCTAGCGGGTCATCCTCCGCCTGCTGCCTGACAGAGCTCTACATCATCAGAACGACCAGCAGACAGACGCTTCACGAGCCAGAGATCAGCTCACCGAACGAAGAACGGGCATCGATAACCAGACAATAATGCAGGAAGTTTTATTCATAGATGCTAAACGCTCAGCATGCCAACTGAATGCTAAACATGAATCCAGGGTGCAAACGTGGAACTCTGCCTTTCACTACTGATGGAGAACATGCTAATACTAAATACATGTAAACACATGCAAACAGAAAGAACAGCAACAACAACTGTGCGTGTGTTATACATCACTACTCTCGTGAGATTTTGATCATTCCGTTCAGCACTAATTATTTATTTAACGTAACCTGAGCATAAACACATACTTGATAGTTACAGTCATGTGTTGGGTCAAGCTCAGTTCAGTTCACCAGCGCAGGACTGCAGTTAGCATTTAATTGATCTCTGTAATTCATTTATTGTTCAGGATCAACTACAATGGACTAAAATGGTTCAAAAGTGCACCGTTTTCATGCTTTCAGGCTCAGGAGGTCAGAGTTTCAGAAGATCCAGGAAGGTCAGGTGAAGCCTGGAGCTCAAACCGTCTTTAGCTTCATGTTTCCACACAGACTGCAGCCAAAGGCAAGATGCATTATTTATGATGTGTAAATATAACACCAACACAATGCGAACGGCATTCTACAGAGATACATTTAATATGTGTGACAACTGAAATAGATTCATTCAAGAACGTCCGAATGAATTTAAATGTTAATGGAGTTCTGTGGAGCTCTCTGGAGACAGACGGCTGATATTACAACCAATGAAGCTGAATTTCAATGAGACAATCCAAGGTCGAATTCTCATCAACTGCAATCGCTGTACATGAAGAGACTCCGGTGTTAGATGGTGAAATGTGTTTTATACACACAGAACTGTTGCTGTTTCTTTACCTAAACATCTCTGAATGCTTCGTCTGCCCAGAAACGACAGGGAAATGCATCTTGTGTGGAAATAAATGCATCTGGTGTTTCATTTAGCCTCTCTTCCATAACGTGCTCCAGCAGCGGTGAGGAATCACTGACGACACAGCTGCTCCGGACTGGAGCGCAGCCAATGGGAACTCGCTAAACTAGCCAAAGCCATAAGCTAATGTTTTTCACGACACGTCTCTCTGATCAGAGCCAGAAAGAGCTGCAGACGAGTGACTCTCTCTGTAACACCAGACTTTGTCAAGATCATGTCTGCAACTGTCGTCTCACTCTTTCTCAGCATCTAACGGCATGAGCAGCGTTTGCAAGAATCCATGTGAAGATAAAAACTTTAGATGCGTTCCCGGCGCTCTTCTACTCCATCTTCCCATAATCCTTAGCAAACGGTGCTGAAAACAAAACTCACGGCACAGTGTCCATCTGCTGAAGCAACTCAATCAGTCCTCGATGGCCACCCGATACGCCGCTGAACTAATCACTAATTTACACCGCCATCACATTCACAGTTATTCAGAGATGTTGACATTGTTCTAGTGATGTAAACAGAAGAATCAGGCTTTTTGAATCCGTGTATCATTCGTTTTTTTATTTAATATTGAAAGTAGAAAAAAGAAAAAGAAAAAATGGCTCCTTTTTTGTTCGTTTTTTTTCCCCAAAAAAACGAAAAACGAGAATTCAGCTTAAATTTTCGTTTTTCGTTCAGGGGTAAAAAAATTAATAAAGAGCTTGAATATTCGATTTCTACATGTGGGCGGGAATTAAACGCCCCTTTCTGCTGATTGGTCAGCCGCAGATCAAACCGTGCCGTCATCAGTTCTTCCACAGTTTCACGCAGCAGAATAATAGTCCTCCGCTGCTGCAGTTGTACGGTTTCTTAACGCATTTAATGCAACTACATTTCATCTTTTTTCATCAAAAAAACAGACTAATGAATAGCTTGACATAACTCGTACCGGGGCAGAGTAAACGTGTGTCAGATCTGGAGGGGAGCGTAGCATGAGGATCTGAGCCTGACACCCGATAAGAGGCTGGATGACGGATGGGACGTCCAGTCGAGAGAGAAACCTCACAAAGAGCTCTCTATCTGCACAGCCTCCAAATGTCAGGCCTGATGTCAGAGGGGCCGGAAAGCAAATTAAAAGCGGCTCCGGAGTCGAATAAAGACAGACTGACACTGAGGAGATGATAACGTCACATATGAATGCAAATGAAGTCAGAGATCTGACCTGTAACTACAGCCGTATGCAAACACGAGCTTTATTTTAAGAGCGGTCTGCCAGTTTACAACAGCTAACGGCTCTGAATCATTTCCAGCCAGTGACTGAACGCCTCGTGTGATTATACGACAGAAACACTCCAGACTCCACTGATCAGCACACTTCCCTCTAAACGCCTTCATATAAACAGAGGAGAAGAATGACTTCAGAAGCTAAATGGAAAATCATGTTTAAACCGGAATTTTCTATCTTTTTGGCTGCATTTATTATCAATGTATCAGTTATGCGTTATCCTTCTGTTTGTATGTTTGTTTGTTTTTTTTGCCAGATAAACAACATATTTAAATAAATATTACATATTTTAAATGATTGTTAGCAATATGTAGTATAGTTTCTCAAGAGCAGCTTGACTGTAAATGTTGAGTAACTAGTTCACAGCTGATGGTGCTTGTGTGTGTGTGTGTGTGTGTGTGTGTGTGTGTGTGTGTG
>NW_015551116.1:210950-213606 GCF_001515605.1 Sinocyclocheilus anshuiensis
TCTCTCTCTCTCTCTCTCTCACACACACACACACACACACTCTCGCACACACGCACACTCTCTCACACACACACACATTCTCTGAGCCGCTGACGGCTCTCTCACAGGACTAACACTCGAGTGTTGATCCGGATGTCGTTCAGTGTCGCTGTGTATCTTCACGAGCGCTTCTGACATACAGCTGACGCTCCTGTAGGGCAGATCAAGCATGAGTTGACTGCATTCAAGCATCTGAACACCTCCTTTAACCTGTTAGCATTAGCAAACGGAGCATGAAACAATCAGACACACACAATCAAAAGCAACGCTCTTATCTTAAGGACATTAATAGGAGAGCCCTAGTGAGTGCACTACTGCCCCCCAGAGAGCTTCAGGTTATTAAAGATCTCACACGTGTCTCATCAGCTCTTTCTGCGCTGCTGTTTGTGTTGAGATGAGCGCAGGAACAGACAGACATCACGACAGCCCTGAATCAGAGACGCACAGCTACCCACAACAACATAACTCGCTCACACTTGACCTTCCAGAGCCACACCAGATCCACGTCTCAATAACTGCAGCAAACACAATCAGGCATTATCCTCAGAGATTTAGCTGGATTCCCGTCCCAACATGAGCATTCATAACATGTGAACACAAAACTCACTGCAGCTGCACGGATTCTGGAGCTCCTGGAACGACTAACAAATACACACTAAACCAATTATTCAATGCCCCAACTAGGCTTTTCTCAAAATATCTTCCTTTTCAGGAAAAAGAAAATCCTCTCTGGGTCAAAATGACCAGAACATGAGGATTAAGACAATATTTATCAGACAGATACTTAATTGTCCTATCGGTAAGCCCCGCCCCCTTAGTTACTGTTGCTCCCTCGGACAAACAAACGGAGCTGCTCACGGTCTTACAATGACAGCTGTCAGTGTGAAAGCCTCGTCACAAGACGTTCTTGAACAATTTTGGACACAAAAGGACCACCATTCAAGCGGGAATTAAATATGCCATGGAGGGATATCTAAAAGATTTTAAAATAAATATGGTGGGTAACTCAATTAATGTGGAAGCGAGGGTTTACAGATCACAGTGCATACGGGAGAAGCCTCATGTTATGTTCGTCACGATAGCAGATGACAACATGCAGGATCAACACTGTTCATGTATCAAAATATCTTCCTTTTCAGGAAAAAGAAAATCCTCTCTGGGTCAAAATGACCAGAACATGAGGATTAAGACAATATTTATCAGACAGATACTTAATTGTCCTATCGGTAAGCCCCGCCCCCTTAGTTACTGTTGCTCCCTCGGACAAACAAACAGAGCTGCTCACTGTCTTACCATTTTGGACAATTTTGGACATAGAAGAACCACCGTTCAAGTGGGAATTAAATATGCCATGGAGGGATATATAAAAGATTTTAAAATAAATATGGTGGGTAACTCGAATAATTTGGAAGCAAGGGTTCACAGACCACAATGCAAACGGGAGAAGCCTCATGTTACGTTCATCACGATCATGGGTGACAACATGCAGGATCAACACTGTTCATGTACCGCAGGGTACGATTAAATTAATGTACATTTAACCAGTTTAATATGGAGAGACAGTGAAATGTAGACCTTCGTTTATGTGTTTTTGACCTACACTGTACAAGACGCGAGAACAGTCTGCTATTTAGTTTTGTACGTTAGCAAGGACTCACTAACTTCAAGGTTAGCTAGTTTTAGCCAGAGATACTTTGCTGAAGCACAAGATGACATTAACATTAAAAAAATTTAAATAATGAGAGAATGACAACCAGAAAATGAACGTTTTCGTCTTCATTGGGATTAGAGTCGAATGCTTACGGACATTTTGCTCTGTTTTGTTTGGGTTCAGGAAATGAAATAAAATTAATTCTATTGCCCATCCTCTCAGGATACCTGGAATCACTGTTACAAGTACCCCAGGCACATCGTTTTTCCATTTTTGTAGCATAAACACCATCAAACCAAGGAAAGCTGCAGATCTTCCAATGTTTCTCTATGGCGCCGACACCTACAGATGTCTGAGTCCCGCCCCCGTGCAACTGATACTCGACTGCCATTGGCTCATCTGCGTTCGAGGGGAGGGGCTTACCGATAATAGTAGTAGTAGTAGTAGTATACTTTATTGTCCTCAAGATGAAAATTGTTATGGACTACATGTTGCTGCGGACATACAATAAACAAATAATAACAAAATTAAGTAAAATCAAGAAAATAAAATTGTTATACAACCGCACCGATACAGGTACAAAGGAATTCTTATATCGATTTAACTTACACATTGGGATTCTATATCTTCTACCAGAGGTAAGTAGTTCATACTGTAAATACAAGAAATGTACCTGATTAAGAACACATTCCTCATATAAATCTTGAAGGTTAAAATGTTCATCATGCCCAACAATTCTCCATGCTGTCAATAACAGGTGCATCAACTTAGATTTAAACTGTACTGATAGGTTACCAAACCACACTGTGATACCATACCTAACAATACTTTCTAAAACAGCTTTATAAAACAGAAGCATAAGATTCTTGTTTACTCCATAGAGACGTAACCTACGTAAGAAATACAATCTCTGTTGTAGTAGAGTGCAAACCCATTCAATGTGTGTTTTCCATGTAAGTGAACTAT
>NW_015551116.1:213911-216254 GCF_001515605.1 Sinocyclocheilus anshuiensis
TCTGACTGGTAAATAGTGCTAATATTGTCATGCACATGGAGTAGACTTAGTATGGCTGTGTCATCTGAATATTTAAAAATAAAATTTTGTGAATGCCTACTTAAGCATTCATTTGTAAAAAGTGTAAAAAGAATGGGTGAACTGACGCAGCCTTGTGGAACACCTGTACTACTGCTCTTTTGATATGAAAGACGATTGTTTACCTTTACACACTGAGTTCTATCTATTAAAAAAGAATAGTACCACTTAATAATACATGGGTTTACACTCGGCTACTTCATTTGATCAATTAACAAACGAGGTTGAATCGTGTTAAAAGCGGAGCTAAAATCAACAAACTGTAACCGAGCATAAGCTTTAGGATCTTCTAAATGCTTCAAAATCAAGTGCATAATGCTGTTAATAGCATCTTCAGTTCCTCTCCCTTGTCTATAGGCAAACTGTAAGGGATCTAGATTACTAGCAACCTCTGCTTTCAACATAGATACAACACACTTTTCAAAACATTTCATAATCACAGATGTTAATGCAACCGGTCTAAAATCATTGTTCTCTAAAGGCCTAGCTATCTTAGGAACAGGTATAATCAATGTTAGGGTTAGGTTAGGGTTAAGTGTCCGTGTCGCCAGCAGTGCAGCGCCACCGGAAGTTGTTAAAAAGGTCAACTGGTCAACTGCCTTCAGTAAAGGAGCTCAAATGCTCACGACTAGCAGCTAGACTTTGCTCAAAAAGCACTTCTGATTAGAAAATCCTCAGGACAAAATCCTCACGAATACAGACTTCACTGGGCAGGAAAACAAGGCCCAAAGTCCCAAAATATGCTCTCCTCCCGTGAAGACTCTCCTCCGCGTCTCGAGGTGTTTCCATTTGCATCTCATTTGATTCTAAGTGGCTCTGAGAGACGAGCTTCTAATTAAGCCACCGGCATGCTGGGGAATTTGTTGAACGCTGTCGAGCAAACAGGCAGATTACGGAGCGACCTCTGGAGTCCTGCAGACGCTGGAGATCCTCAGACACACATCGAGACGCTGATGAGCAATCATAACGAGGACACGGACTCCTGCTGTGAGGAGTGTGTCAGAGGTGTCAGGATGGTGCTTGAACTGCAGTGGAGTCACAGCGGTGTATGAATCTGTGTGTTCTGGGATCAGTTTCACACAAACACATCTGGGCTCCAGAGAGAAGCATCGCTACACTTATTTGTACTGATGCTCCAGCTCCAGTGAAACATCACTTAATAAATCCTTGTCTGACGATTACTGTATACTGACCTGGCTGAGAGTCATTTTCTCTGATCGTATTTCAGTAATCATGTCATGTGTGTTTCCTATCAGCTGTTTAGAATTGGAATCAATGCCAGAATTTTTTTTTTTTCATCTAATTGGTCAAAAAGTCTCCAATGGCTTGCACACACACACTGAACCATTTCCAGCAGATTCATACAGCAACACATATATCACAAACTCACACACTTAACCAGAGATGTGGACTGCACACACACACACACACATTGTGTATCCATAGGTGTAATGGTTTTTCTACTGTACAGTCTGTATTTTCTATCCTCTTACCCTAACAAATCTGATGAAGAAACAAACTCATCCTAATTTTCCATCAAAATGTTCATTTTGGGGTGGACTATTCCTTTAAGTGTGTGACACAGTGAACGTTCAAGAGCAGAACACCAAGTTTTTCTTCACAGCTAATTTGAGCGCTGAAGGTACTGATGTGGATCTGCTCCTCCTGTACATCATGCTGCTGTATTTCTCTGTTGCTGTGGGGGGCGAGATGCTTCTTCCTCTTTCATGTGGCTGTAGTTTGATCAAGTGGACAGGCCGAGGCAGCGGTCAGCCTCCGGTCTCCTCCTGACGATCACAGCGGGAGAACTTCACCTCCACACCTCTGATCAGATGAACAGAGAGCCAGAGAAACAGGCAACTCCACACTCCTGCTAACAAGGCTATTTAAAAGTCTCTTGTTTTACCTTCAGTGTTGAGCAGCGGTCTGCTGCAGCTGTTCAAAGCAACAAAGAGCTGTGTGTGTGAGTGTGTGTGTGTGTGTGTGCGT
Organism: Sinocyclocheilus anshuiensis; assembly: GCF_001515605.1. Taxonomy (NCBI): domain Eukaryota; kingdom Metazoa; phylum Chordata; class Actinopteri; order Cypriniformes; family Cyprinidae; genus Sinocyclocheilus; species Sinocyclocheilus anshuiensis. The sequence continues at coordinate 215,979 of NW_015551116.1, forward strand.
GTGTGTGTGAGTGAGTGTGAGGGTGTGTGTGTGTGTGTGTGTGTCTGTCTGTCAGTGTGTGAGTGTACCTGTTTTTCTATTCTGGTGGGGACTTAAACCTGACTACACACAGACTCATGGGGACTCGTGTCACGGTGGGGACCAAAATTGTGGTCCCCACAGGTAAACAAGCTAATAAATCACACAAAATTAAGTTTTTTGAAAATCTAAAAGTGCACAAAGTTTCCTGTGAGGGGTAGGTTTAGGTGTGGGGTTGGTGTAGAGCAGGGGGCGCCC
>NW_015551116.1:216439-225452 GCF_001515605.1 Sinocyclocheilus anshuiensis
AGAGTGTGTGTGTGTGTGTGTGTGTGTGTGTGTGTGTGTGTGTGGGTGTGTGTGTGTGTCAGTGTGTGTGTGTGGGCATGTGTGAGTGTGGGCGTGTGTGTGTGTGTCAGAGTGTCAGTGTGTGTCAGAGTGTCAGTGTTTGTGTGTGTGTGTCAGAGTGTCAGTGTGTGTGTGTGTGTGTGTGAGTGTGTGTGTGTGTGTGTGTGTGTGTGTGTGTGTGTGTGGTGTGTGCATATGAGTGTGTGTGTGTGTGTGTGTGTGTGCGTGTGTGTGTCTGACCTTTGATAGCCTCGTCCACGACCTCCACCACTCGATCGATCTGCTGGACCTACAGAGACACAGAGAGACGCTGAGAACTTCATTCAGAGGTCACTCATGTTAACTCAGCCGCTCCTCACAGACTCTGCAGGAGAACACTGTGGTGTCATGATGGTGCAGAGACTCAAACCACACACAGCGGTGAGATCTGCTCCTCAGACTCCAGGAGTCGTGTGTTTCTGCGGTCAGATGAACCCATATGAGGAGGAGGAAAACACACTACAACTCATTAGGAAATATGTGACCCTGCCGCACAAAAGCAGTCTTAAGTCGCTGGGGTATATTTGTAGCAATAGCCAACAATACATTGTATGGGTCAAAATTATACATTCTTCTTTTATGCCAAAAACATTAGGATATTAAGTAAAGATCATGTTCCATGAAGATATTTTGTAAATGTCCTACCGTAAATATATCAAAACTTAATTTTTGATTAGTAATATGCATTGCTAAGAACTTAATTTTAACAACTTTAAAGATGATTTTCTCAATATTTAGATTTTTTTGCACCCTCAGATTCCAGATTTTCAAATAGTTGTATCTCAGCCAAATATTGTGCTATCCTAACAAACCATACATCAATGGAAAGATTATTTATTCAGCTTTCAGATGATGTATAAATCTCAATTTCAAAAAATTGACCCTTATGACTGGTTTTGTGGTCCAGGGTCACATATGTCTTTCACCTTTAACATTAATTTAATGTGATTTGTGCTTTTAATAGCAATAGTATAAGCATGTGTTCTCACACACAAATGTCTGAGGAGCGTGTTGATGTGAAGATCACCATCACTGCTGTCAGTCTTCAATCCTCAGAATAACTCAGACCGACAGATGATTCAGATCAATCTCCTCTCATCTCTGATGTCAGAGTGTCACATCAGTAAACGGCAGCAGATTGGTCACTGCTTCTGATGACGATATTCATTAAGAAGCTGTCTGATGAAGGGAGAACCAATAGATGTGTAACTATTTCTTTCCAGCAAATAAAACTGGGAGATGTGACGGATGACTGACAGTTCCACTGACATGAGGATGAAGGACGGTGATGCTCTACAGCAGACCGAGAAACCTACAACCACTATAAACACACCACTGCATGAATCATTTCACGTAAAGCATCATTGCAATACCACAAAATATCAAAGTCCCATGTATGTGTACAAAAAAATGCACAAACACACTTTTCATACATGCTAAAACAACATGCAGTGCTGAAGATGAAGACAGCGTTGTGTTTGTTTGTGGTTCATGGATGCTGTTGATGGTTCGTGTGATTCTCTACACCTGTTAAAACACCTGTAATCTTGAACTAAACTGACGTTGTTCTAGGGTTGTGCCGACAGACGATGGTTATCGTGTATCAACAATAGTCAGAGATATCGCCTGTGGCTGATGCCTTTGACGATATCAAGACGATTATTATTATTATTATTATTACTACTACTGCTATTATCAGGCTAGTATTATTATCTAATTAAAATTAGGGCTCATTTGTTCCATCATATTTATTTTTAGGCGTTTGAGTTGGTGAATGCAGCGGTCAATCAGAGGCGTTCAGATGAGTCATCGCTGAAACAGAGGAGTTTTGTTGTTCAGAGCGTGCACTCGCGGATTCTCTCATCATAAACAACAAAGGGGAGATGCATGTGCGATGTAAACAAAAGATTCATTCATCATACAGTGTAGACAGCTTCATTGATTATAACGGGAGTGTTTTTTAAAGTGCATAGCACGAGCAGCTCTCATGTGTGATCTACTGTAAGCATGGGACATATAGAAAACTAGCCTTATACTCTCACATTTAGGTGGATACAGCAGCTTTGGATTTTGTTTTATTTAAATTATTTTTTGCTGGAGTGAAAGGAATGCCAGTTTCTTTATTGCATATTAGTTCTGGATTAACTTTGTTTGTAAAAAGATGTATTTATGTGTGCTAAAGCCAGATTGTCTCTACTTTTTCTACTCTTAGTTGCATTACTATGCCAACACAGGTAAGAGTGACTTGTGACCAGTCATGGTGGAACTGGTGCACTTATCCCCTAATCAGTGATGATGTTCTCTGGTAGTGTAGATGCTCGTTTTCTGTAGCTGAATATCATGACATCCATATGCTAACTTGACTAAAGAGAAGTTGTATGTAGTTAATAGACAGACAGACAGGACGAGATCCAGAGTCAACTGATTCCTCAGAACCTTATTCTTGCACATTTCCACAGTTTTACACCCGTCAACACTGCACTGCTTCACTGTTCCAGTCTAAACTATCGCAGAGAGAAAAAGGAGGCACTCAAGAAAAAGAAAGACAGAATGGCAAATGGAGTGAGAATAAAGAGGCCTGTAATGGTGAGAGTCGGCTGGAGGCGCAGATCTTTCCTCCGCTGAGCTCATTTCTGCATGGAGGCGGTGAGATTGCAGGAGCAGATCTACAGTATTAAAGGGAATTCGTGTCCATTGTGTGGCGCACCCTGTGGTTAAATGGCCGACCCGAGGCCGCCGGGGCCATTAATTCAGCTGTACTGTGGGCCGAGAGACGGAGCGCAGACCCGGGCCTCCACCAGCTGCAGTTACATGAGTGAAAAACACTGGAACAGAAATCAATTCTGCTCTAATGGGAGCTCAATCTCGGCCCGAGAATCCGCAGCGGGACCGGCTCTCAATGCAGCTCTCCAGAAGCACGTCAAAGAGCCAGAAGAAAGGTAATTTTATTGAGTGGACTCTTTCATGTGCTGGCAGAGATTTTCGGGAGCGGCAGGAGGTCGGTCTGTTTAGCATTACCGGCGTGTTCCTTCCTTTGGCTGTAGTTTCGTGCTTTTAATCCAGCCCTGGACCAAAGAACTTCAAAATCCCATGTGTGATTCCCCACAGCTATTGTTTTTAAAGCAAACTACTTGAAAGCAACGAGGGATGAGCCGCATTCGACGTGGAAGTCTGTTGTCTAGACAAAACAAAGATGTGCTGAGGCAGCTTCACCAAACACTGCGAGCCCTCCGGACCTTCGATCCGCACCTTCTCTTCTCACAGCAGTTTAGTCAGTGTACTGTTGGAGAAACTGAATGACTCGGTACGAAAATTTGTGTATTAGTGCTTACTGTAGACACGAACGGTTTCAAACGATTCAGTCCGATTTGGTGAACTGGTTCGACCGGTTCACTGGGAAGAACCGGTTAAATAGAACGATTCGTTCGTGAACCACACATCACTAATACGCAGATTAGAAATGATGTCGGGGAAGAAGACATCGCATTTCTGGGGAACCGAAGAAACAGAGTTCAAGTTGTCGACGTAAATCAATTAAAACAGCGGCCATGTATCACACATATACTCTTTCTGAGTCCATCATTTGTGCTGAGCAGTGGCGCATGTGAATAATGGCGGTAAAAAATAACCACAATTCTTAGCTAATAATACAAATAATGCAAATTGCATGTAAACGGGAGTGAAGAGCTTTGCTCTTGACATGTAAACATCATAATGCGATTAAGACCTTACTCTGATTATTGGAAATAATCGCATTATTTGTGCGCATGTAAATGTCGTCAATGTTAATATACTCAAATATACTATTGTTCATTTTTAATTCATGTTCATTCATACGTTATATACACACATTACAAAACATTAATGTTTATTTACACAAATGAAAATGAACATTAGCATAGATTCAGAAATGCTGTAGAAGTGTTGCTCAATGTTAAACTGAACTCTTGGTTGTTTTGTCGTCTCCTCTGTTTTTCCCTGTGTTAATGTTGACTGAAGCCCCGGAGCCGTTCAGCATACTCTACAGATATGAAGCATCGGGCGGATGGATGGAGTTTAGAGCGTTTGTCTGAGACGGAGATCTGAGCTAAACTCAGCGACATACGCATTACTGAGAGACAGCAGAGCGAGCGAATCAACAGTACACCTCTCCACACACACACATCTCAAATGCAGTTGACACGCTTCTCGACTCTCTTTAAACCATAAATAATCCAGGTTTGTTTATTTGCACAGCCATGTTTTATTAAAGCAGGACCGGTTAGGCTCAGTCCATTCATTATTGAATCGTCTCCTTCATAAACATGAATGTGTTGGTAATCCCACACGTTATGTCGAACAGCACACCATAAATAAAGTAATTAAATTCAAAAAACAGGTCTGTTCCTGCTCAGCACTAACAGCTGCTGAATTACCGGCCAAACGCTGCAGAGCTCCATTCTCTAGATCAGTGTTTCCCAACCGGGGTGCCGTCTGTCGAGAGCAGGGGTGCCGTGTAAAAAAATCATTTTTTAATATTTTTAAATTGCTAAAATGTTCAAAAAAGCATCTATTATATAATATCCATTTCTGATGTCTCCAATAATTAGAGATGCACCGAAATTCCGGCTGCCGAAAATTAGTTCACCGTTCAGGTTTCACTTTCACGTGGTGACGCTCTGCGTATTATCCGCTCTATGTGTGCGCTCCTCTCAGTCGCTCCACTCTTATACCGTTCATGCGAATCGGAACAGAAGTCCACTAGGGATGGGCGATACCGCTTATTGTGTTTTCGATACGATACCGATATTTTTCAAGGCAGTATCGTCGATATCGATACCGATTCGATACTTCTGAACTAAACTTTCTTACATAATGGTAATAATGTTTACATATGTATAAAAGCCTACATTAAAATCTGTCATATAAATTGGTCTCTTCATTAGAAATTAGCCTACTGACTGCCACCATTGATGGACAATTTTTTTTAATAATATTAAAAATATCTGTATGACATTATATTCTGCAGTTCTTCCCTGTTGTACCGAATATCTATACATTTCAAATTATCATATCGAAGTTAGAAATTCAAATATTGTGACAAAAATGAATTTTGTAGGGTGCCACAAGTTTGTTAAAATTTCCAAAGCGTGCCGCGACTAAAAAAAAGGTTGGGAAACACTGCTCTAGAACACAGAACTGATCAGGTCTCCACACTCACATCCTGAGCACGGTATGCAAAACACCTGCTCATTTGCATAAGGTGATTTTTCCAACGGTAAGACCAAACAATCATCGCCCACACATGTGACTCCGACTCGTCGCCGGATTCCAGCTGTAACTAATGCAAATATGAGCTGAAAACAGCTCTTTCAGTTCAGCACACAGAACAGACGGACAGTAAAGAGTGAGCACCAGCAGTGTTTGAATGCATCAGTGAAAGTGAGCGCTGGTGTGTGTGGGACGCTCACCCCGATGATGCTCAGCTCTCTGAGGTAGTCTGTCCTGGGCTGGGCCTGCGGCACACATCCCGCCACAACCACCTTCTTATTCTGCTCCTGCGCTTTCCTGAAACACACACACAGTCCACATTAGTCCGGCAGAGGGACGATACCTGTAACATCCCACGGTAACATAGCTTTTTATTATTTTTTAAAACAAAATATTAAATAAATGAAATTATTTATTTATTAATGCTGTTAATAGTTAGTAAATAATATATTAAAACATTAGCATATAGCCTTCAAACATTGTTCAATTTAGTAAACACTGCATAAAAAAATTACTAATAAAATGAAAATCAGAGAAACGCATTATGTGGCAGGTCTGTTGCACTCACACTGCCAGATGTACAGCAACGCACAGATCTATTCTGACATCAGACTTCTGGATCGACCCGGTACTCATCACTACTGGCATTGTTACATTTTTACATTTAAGTATCAACTTGATACCAAAGCACCGGTACTTTCAGCAACACTAGTGACTATAATGACTGATCAACGATCAGCCAGATCAATCTGATATTCTGAAATGTATGGCACTGGCTGCTCATCAGCACTAGTTCTGACATGCTCAGTTTTCAGATATTCCTGAGTGAAAGTAATATCTAAATCTCTCCAATCAATCATATCTCTCATCAAGTCAAGTCAAGTCAAGTTAAGCTTTATTGTCATTCTGCTGCATGTGGGTTGTCTTACTCACATTGAGGGACAGGTTGTTAGTGCCACACTATTAGGGGCCTTATTGTTGGCCTTATTAAGTCTGTTCTCCTCAATAAAGAAGCAACACTGCTGGTCTTTTCCTCTGATCTGCTGGAGTGCACACAAACTACAGTTGAACCACATCCTCATCACACGTGCAGAAAAGGGCTCATACAGCTCAAAAACACCAGAAATAAACCCAAACACTTCCTGATCAGAGCGCACGGTAGGCTTGCCGCGATAGACGGTGCTGACGGTGATACCGGTGTTAAGCCGCAACACCGGTTATGTCACTTGACCCTAGCGCACGGCACAAGAGTGAAGCGTACAGTGAGCTACAGATCTGTCAGTCTGATGACAGAGAGCAGCAGAGACTCATGGGAAGTGACAGTGATGCCCTCAGTGAGATGGAAAGCTCAGCCTCTCTTCAAAACTCTGTGCGTGTGTGTGTGTGTGTGTGTGTGTGTACAGGTTTATATATATTGGTGGGGACTTAAACCTGAATACACACAGACTCGTGTCACGGTGGGGACCTAAATTGAGGTCCCCACGGGTACAAAAGCTTATAAATCATACAGAATGAAGTTTTTTGAAAATCTAAAAATGCACCAGTTTGTGTGGTTTGAGGACACAAATTTGTATAATGACATGGGTATAACATAGGTATTACAATATGAAGGTGGTTTATGAGGACACTTTCTGTGTCCCTGTAATTCAAAAAGCTTAACAAAATACTAAATGGTGTTTTTTTGAAAATCTAAAAACGCACAAAGTTTCCTGTGAGGGGTAGGTTTAGGTGTGGGGTTGGTGTAGGACAATAGAATATACGGTCTGTACAGTATAAAAACCATTACGCCTATGGAGAATCCCCACCAGGATAGCAAACCTGACGTGTGTGTGTGTGTGTGTGTGTGTGTGTGTGTAATGAGTGAACAGTAGCTGTCTGAATAGAGACTGCTCCTCAGATGACAGCAGGTTCATGTACTGTGCCAGTCTGTACTGCAAATTAATTATGCAAGACTATCAGGGGCTCAAACCCAGTTCTTTCAAATTCCTCTCTGATAAAACACAAGCACCCACATGAAATGTTCAGGTGACACAGCGGTCCTCAAGTAAAGTGTCAAACGGCCGTGTTCAGTTTCTCCTAGAAGAGTAAGGTCTGACAGTGTGTCCTTGACACAGATGCTGAAGTGTGTTTTCTGACTGTTTGTTCGGTGTGGGACAGGCAGCTTCACACATTCAGACCGATGAGTCACGGATCAAGCTGTCCAAACACTCCAGCGTGAGATGCTCGATCACTCCCTTCCTTTATGAAGGACTGTGTACTGAAACATGCTAATGATGCTATTATTGTGCAGCAAAGACACAATGAGAAAAACTGCTACTGAGATTCTGCCAAAACTGAGACACTTTCACTTTAACAAGCACCAACTGGAAGTCTTGCAGCATTAGCAGTCATAAACAAATCGCAATATTGTCCAGGTTTGCCCATGACGGAAACGGTTCGCTGTCAACAGCAGGATGATTGTTGTTGTATGTGCGTGTGATTGCCATATCTGTCTTCCTGAATGTTTGTAACCAGAAAATTATGATCCTACTGAGAGGAAAACACTAAAACAAAGCAGGGGAAAGAGCAGAGAATCGGCACTGCTGATATGTGTGTGTCGTGACACCAGCATAGCAGCAGTTTATCATGCACTGACTCACACAGTCGTTTGTCTGGATTACCATACCACACGATTCCTGGACTGGAAAAAAAGCAAGGTAGTGGTTCTTAATCTGGGGCCGGGCCCCTGGATCACATAATGAATAATGATTAATTACTTTAACATATCATGTAATACAGGTCTCCAGACTAACATTTGATGGCAGTGGCACTAGGGTTGTAACGGTGAGGAAATTTTCCCACTGGTTAATCGACATGTAACACCAATAATACCGGTATCACCACTGGGGGGGGGGTGTTAGTTCGTTTGAGTCTTCCCTCGTTTCCTCGCTTCACTTTAAAATAGCTTGTAAAAGCGCTGTGTGCATTTTACTTTCACTTTCAAATTAGCGGCAATTCTGCGTCGATTCAATTCAAGTAACAACAAAATACAAGGTCAAACTCATAGAACTTTTATTAACAAAACAAATAAAAATACACCATGCTATATGCCTAATACTGTATAAAATAAATTACTTAGGCTACACAAAGGTATACAAAACTGAAAATCAGCAAACACTGTGAAACCAAATAAATAAGAAACATAGAACGTTTATTAGCAAAACGAATAAGAAAGCTTTGAGGCACAGCATTCACCTTGATATAAAATAAAATAAAATAAATAGGGCTGCCCCCTAATAGTTGACTAATCGTTAGTTAACCAGAAGAGGCTTGGTCGACGAAAATTTCATTAGTCGCAGAAAAAAAATTTAAAAAAATAAAACTCCACAGGCGAAGTCACACAGTTCGTGACGGACAGATATCATTCATCGACCTCAAATATGGCTTATCATCTGAAATATGTAAGTATTAGCAACTTTACATGGCCGCTCAATCTAATGTTAACCTAGAGAAATGTGTGCTATTGAAGTCTGTGCAGAGTGTGGAAGCTGAACAGTAGATCACTGCAGGACAGATGGAGGCGCAGGTCACTTGCTCTTAAAATACTCTGTCATTTGTGCTCCTACAGATAAGAGTAATACATCTTTCAAATCTGTAAAGACTATGTTTATTTGTGTGCACTCACAATAACAACAAAACATTGTGC
>NW_015551116.1:226363-228284 GCF_001515605.1 Sinocyclocheilus anshuiensis
TGTGTGCACTCACAATAACAACAAAACATTGCGCTTTTGTAAAATAAGTAAAGGAACAGGATGTGCTTTCTGCCGTCTCGGTCTCTGTGAACTTGTGCGTGAAACTCTGTGTATATCTTTGCCTTACAGACATTAAAAATATATCTATAGAGAGTGAAATATCTACTTTCAAATGAACCAATTCAAATGGAAAACCAATATTCTCAGATTATGTAATCCGTATGAAACATGCATACAGGCGCATCACTACTGTGGAGATGATGAGTCAGTGTCGCCAACTTCAACTCTTAAACAGAAAACAAAGAAAGCACTAGTTTATCAAATTATTAAAATGTTAATGCAGTCTCCTTACTGTTTTTCCTGACACATTCATAATCAATACTTTTGCCAGTGTGCTGTTGAAATCTTTATGCATGCGCTTGAGCGCTTATTAGGCTATGGCTCATTATAATGATTTTAATGGTTTATTAATAAACGTGCGATTAGTTGACTAATGCTTAAGATTAATGACTACTAGTTGACCAGAAAAATCCTTAGTCGAGGGCAGCCCTATAAAATAGCCTACACAAAGTTTAAATAAAGTAAAAATCAGCAAACACTGTGGAACCAAATAAATAAGAAAATAATGTTTTAAAAAACTTCCAAAATCACCTTAGATAAACGGCAAAAGTCAACAGGCTTTTCAAAATCCAAAATATGGCTAAACAGGTGCTTTTGCATTTCGTTTCGAAACTAAATCTTCTGACAGTCTTGTCGGTCTCACTCACTCTTCTTGTCAGTCAGCTCGACTCGCTCCTCACTTGATAAATTTTATTAAATTATTTTCCTTGCACGATGCTCCAGTAAAGCTACCAGCATCATGAAAGACCCCACCCATCCCTCCCACAGTCTCTTCCAGCTCTTGCTTTCAGGAAGACGGTACCGGAGCATCAGAGCCCGCTCTGCAAGACTGCTCAACAGCTTTTTCCCCCAGGCTGTGAGAGCCCTCAATTCCAATCACTTCACCCCCCTCTGAAACCTCATCCACAACCCTAGCTCCTGAAACCAGGACCCAATTCTGCAATTCTGAGTGTGCTACACAGGTGAGTGGGCTGGACAAACCACCTGTAGAAAAACACACTCTTTCCTCTCTAAATGCACCAGACACTTTCTTATAAACACTCCATTTTACAAGGACTTAAGATAACACAAATGTTTACTTGTGAATGCACCACAAATCACATTGCACTACTGGCTTCTTAACCTTAAATACCTCTTTTGCACAATATCATGTACACTTATTATGTAAAGTACTTGTATAGTCTGTCTTAGGTTATGTGTATGTATAGTAGGCTTGCCGCGATAGACGGTGCTGACGGTGATAGCGGTGTTAAGCCGCAACACCGGTTACGTCACTTGCCCACCGCGGCACCGAGATGGCGGATGATTTAGTTTCGAAACGAAATGCAAAAGCCCCTGTTTGACAGTATTTTGGATTTTGAAAAGCACATGTTGACTTTAGCCGTTTATCTAAGGTGATTTTGGAAGTTTTTTTTAAACATTTGTTTCTTATTTAATTGGTTCCACATTGTTTGCTGATTTTTACTTTATTTAAACTTTGTCATTTATTTATTTTATTTGACATCAAGGTGTATGCTGTGCCTCCAAGCTTTCTTACTCGTTTTGCTAATAAACGTTCTACGTTTCTTATTTATTTGGTTATATATTATACATGTTTACTTAGCCTATTTCCAGTTTTGTATACCTATTTAAACTTTATGTAAGTTATTTGTTATTTTATATTAGGCATAGCCTGCCCTATAGCATGGTGTATTTTTTTTTATTTTTATAAAAGTTCTATGTTTTATATATATGCTAAAGTGAGTTTGACTTTGTATTTTGTTGTTGCATTCAAGCAATTGACGCCTAACTGCCGCTAATT
>NW_015551116.1:228393-245951 GCF_001515605.1 Sinocyclocheilus anshuiensis
CAGCTTTTACAAGCTATTTAAAAGCGAAGGAAAGCGAGCAAAAGAGGAAACGCCCCCACCCCCACGGTGATACCGGTATTACCGGTGTTGTCACACGTCGATTAACCGGTGGGAAAATTTCCTCACCATCACAACCCTAATGTATAGTCAACTGTTTATAGTATATGTATAGTTAGACTACCGCTTCAGAAAGATAGCTATATAGGTCTAAAAATTGTTCTTACGTCTAGTGTTGTATGTTTATATTTATGTTTATTTATGTAGCACCGTGGTCCTGCGAGAGACACGACATTTCATTCCACTGTATGTCCACACATGTAGCGGAATGACAATAAAGCTCAACTTGACTTGAAATGAAATCTCCTGCTGTTGATCTGTGATGTGACTGTCGTTCGGTGCACTGCATTGAGCAGCCGCGTTCAGTTTTTAATTGTAGTGTCTGTCCTCTAACAGAACTAAGTGATTTTTACTACTATAAAAAAATTAAAACGACGGTGGGGGACGGTGCCGTGGTGGGCAAATGACATAACCGCTGTTGCGGCTTAACACCGGTATCACCGAAAACACTGAGTATCGCAGCAAGCCGAGGTGGCACCAGCGCCACTAAGTTCTACAGATGGTGGCGCCAGGAGCAGATTTGGTAGCGCTAGGGGCTGGTGTGTGGAGGTATTAAAAGTAATGATCATTTAATCATAAAATTACTATTGATTTGCATTAATAAGTGCAGTTAACTCATAATATTACACGTTTATTTCTTGGTAATACACATTTGACAGTAAAGCACTGAGCTCGAGTTGGGAAGCATTCAAAATGTACTTTTATTAACAACAGAAACGTGCAAAAATTGTATGTATATATATATATATATATATATATATAGAGAGAGAAAGAGAGAGAGAGAGAAAATTAATATAGGCTATTCTACTCTTATTAAATGTACCATTATTCTTCTATAATATTATACTGTATGTAACTGACCAATAACTTTAGTGATTATAAAAGGAACACTTCATGTGATTCAGTCGCAAGTTGAAGAAAAGTTTGTATTTCAAGGCACTTTGTGGCTTTTCTTTCTGAACAAAAAGTGCAAAACTTTGACAAAATTTGATTTCTTGATTTGATATTTTATAATAGTGATTTTATTTCAAAATATAAAGCAAAAAGTTGAAATGAATGACTAATAAGCCAATAAGTGCTCCTCTGCTGCTATCTACTGGTTATAGAGGTAGTTTGATGTTTTTTATTTTTTATTTTTATTATTTTACAGAAGTGTATGTTCACCACAAAGCATATTTTGGTCATCCCATTAAAAACACTATTTAAATTGGATCATTTTTAGAGTTTTAAAGTGCTGTAAATAGTTATAGTGAAATAGTGAAATACTTAAAAGTCATTAAAAAGTGCTTGAATTTCTCTTTCAAAAGGTTGTACAAACCCTGAAATGCATAATATAATGAAATTCAACTATTTCTGCCACAACACCATGGTTACAGTTAGCATTACTACTTCTGGTTTTCTATGTCAGCGCTGTTTGCCCTGTTTATAACACAGAATTCAAACACTTCTCACTGGATCTCGCAGCGCTGTGCTGTAACAGTGTCGCGAGGTCAACACTGGTTCCCGAGTAAAGCTGTTCTGAGCTGGGACCAGATTACTTGCGCTGCGCTCAATTATTGGTCCGAGCTGATAAACGCTCTGTGCTGCGCAGCTCAAACGAGTAGCGCGTTTTCATTAGGCTTTTGTTTAGTTTGCCGTTTGATGTTTCTTATATGCAGCGCTTATGAGTTGGACAACGCAGTGGTCGCACCAGTGTGACCGCGCACAAAATTTAGTCACACCAGCAGAAAAAATGGTCGCAGTCTGGAGCCCTGTATTATATTTCATATATCAATATATTTTGGGGAGGGGGGTGCTTTGAGTATTGTATTGGACAATGGAGGGCCTACAAGTTGAAAAGTTTGAGAATCACTGGTGTAAGGGACGGGGGTTAACAAAGGTGGTCAAAGAAGTAGAGGAATGTAAAGAGACAAATGCAGCACTCACATCAGACTGTATAGGTACAGATGTCAGACATGTCTGATCTTGACAGAAATGGACTCCTACTGAAGAGCTGGTCTTACACTCATAATACATCCAACTGCAAAGGAGCTGAATGCATTCAGATGGCCGTCGAAGCTCCGACCGCAATAAGGCTCGTAGAAGCGATAAATACGTTGGCCTTTGATCCTGACTTCATTTCAGAAAGACAGTCAACCGTTTGAGATGATCCTGCACTTTCCCATCAGCCCACACAATTTAGATTTGCAAACATGAAAGATTTTGATTTCCTTTCAAGAATAAATCCACCTTCTGGCAACGGTGTCTTCTGGGCGTCCCTGGCCTCGAGTGAAGTTCCTGCGAAAGATGCGGCAGGATCCAGAGGCGCCCGATAATCCAGAGGCTTGTCAAGAATCCAAGTCCTCTCACGAACAACAGCTTTGACGACCGTAATAAGGAAAGGCTGAGCGTCCGGCAGCCTTGTAAAACATCAAGCAGACAGACACAGCTGCCTCAAGAGCATGACAGATCTCAGGCTTTAAGCTTCATGGCTGCAAGGCCACAATAAGTCGCCTCAAGAAGAGCTTCCCTGACAAGAGGAGTGGAGATTAGACAAAAGCGCAGACACCATCTTCATCTCCACGTCTGAAGGACAGATGAAGCGACTGAAGACTTGTGTAGGTGAGATGGCAGGAGCTTCAGAAGCAAACCTGCACACATCTCATCTCTCTGGCCAGATCAAAAAGGGGAAGGAAACTATTGAAAAAGAGAAAAGTCTGCACTTTTCCTGGCGGATTGCTTCTCAGCGCAGGGATCAGACAGCTTTACTCCGGTGTTTGAGGAGAGGTGATTCCCCTCACGTACTAATGGTTTCTGACTGCGGACGCTCATTGTCCTGTCGACACGCCGAGCGACTCTCTCAAGCAGAAATCAAACCTCTGCTGCTGCCCTCCATCACTTAGCAGTTCATTTTCTCCTTCACTCACCAAATCCTTTAGTCAGGGAGATTTACGGTGCCGCTTCAGTCCATGAGACAGATGAATCTCGGCTGAATTGGCAGGGTTTACCTGAAACTATTGATCAGGGTTGTAGATTCGTGTGCCATTCAAACAGCATTTCAGAAAGGCTTTTCGTTTCGTACAGTGAAATGCAGGCACATGTGAGGAAGCTCACTCGGATCTGTGAGTTTGCAGGGGTGGAAGAGCGGAAATCAAACAGAGATTATGTTGGATCTAATTCTACATGATGTTATAGCACACCACATGTTCTGATGTCCTGAGGACAGTTAGGCCTCCTGCATCACAGCGACTGCAGCGCTTACACCAGCAAACCCTCTCCCGACAGAAGGAATGACGCATAATAAAATCTCTGCTCCACTCCAGCGAGCAAACTCATAAATGTCTAAGCTCTTCCATATGACTTCAGGTCAAATGCTGTGTTCATACACTACCGACTGCTTCTATCTGCAGCATATCCAAAGTCATAGGAAAAAATTTTGTTAACCAACACGGAAGTGCCTTGACTCAGTTTTCTCTCAATTGAGCCACATTTGCTACACTGCCATTAAAATGCATGTAAAAGGTTTGGAAGGAAGTTCAAATAAATGACCTTGTTATTCGACAAAGCTGTTACAAATGTAGTTCACAAATGAGCTAACAGGCTCTTCATGGAATGTGGAGCAACATTTGGTGGAGGTTAACACTGACATACGTATAATAAAAGTGTCATATAAATTTGATCACCTCAACTGCACAGTAGTCACACATGACTGCATTAATTCCCCTACAAAATCTACAAGAGCCTTAATCCTTAGAAAAGCAAATGTCATTCGCTGACAACCGCCAATGTCACAGAAAAGCAGATCTCCATATTCATATTAACAGCAACTTCAAAGAGGGTTTTAGACGGTGAGTCACTTCAAATATTTACCATGGCAAACTTTACCGTTCAAGAGCGACAAACGTGCCTAATGGACGTTAATCGCCATCAAGACACAACTTAAACTTATGGAGAACTTAAGGAGTCTGAATGTTCTTCAAATAGAGGCTCATGGGAAGAAAATATTAAGATTCAAATAGCACAGTAGGCACATTTGTTTGAGAGAACTGCATTTGCTTAGTTTGGTGGTGATAAATCTTCAGCAAAATGACTGTTTACTGTTTTAAAGCGTGCAATTTAGTTCACACACAGCCGTGGCTTCTACTTTTATCAGGTTTATTCTATTTGTTACCCATCACTAATCGAGTGCTGCTTCACATAACTCAAGAATCCTGGCACACACGGTCATATGATCATATGACGCAAAACATACGATCCAGAACGGTTATTCTGACACACGGAGGGCAAGCATGAACTTTGTCACTGGAAAATCAGATTAACAAAAGTTTCTACTCTTTTTCAGACATCAGAATAGCAGCAGTTTCACATTATAATCAATACTTTAGTCGTTATTTGTGTCCAATGACTCTTAACTATATAACTGATCGTGTTCACTGTGATTTTTTTTTTGTACTAGGTTCATGCCACTCGTATTCTCTCTGTTCACATAATACAATCATTTACACATTCATATCCACTACCAGTACTTTTGATATTTGATAATACGCCTCTTAATTTGATAAGCACAGACTTATTAAACATTAGCCCTCGTGTATTATTATATAGTAGGACTGTGCAGCAACACAGATTCCAGATTCACCAGCTCTTGATTTTATTAGATTTTAATTGTAATTTGATTCAATATCGATTTCTTTGGATATACACTATATGGACAAAAGTATTGAAACACCTGACAGTTACACCAACAGGAACTTTAATAACATCACATTCTAAATATACAGACATTACTTTAATATGGAGATGGTTCCCCTTTACAGCTATAATAGCTTTCACTCTTCTGGGAATGCTTGAACTCACTGAGCTCTTCAGAATGTCCCATTTTTTCACAAATGTGTGTAAATGCAGATCTAGTGTCTAGTGCTTGATTTTATACACCTGTGGCAATGGGTCTGATTGAAATACCTAAATTCAATAATTAAGAGGTGTGTCCCAATACTTTTGTCCATATAGTGTATATCAGGCTCAGTATGTGTCAAAATGTTTTCTTAATGAAAACAGCCACTCAACTAAAGCTGTAAACTTTACAAGGAACCCTGTCAGTTGATATATCTTATCAATATGAGATAAAATAAGGATAAAATTAACAACAGAGTCAATTGAGTCATTGTAGTGGAGCAGAGTGTCTCATCTGCTCCAGAGTGGACCAGTAATGTGTGTGTGTGTGTGTGTGTGTGTGTGTGTGTGTGAGAGAGAGTGAGAGTGTGTGTGTGTACGTGTGTGTTTGTAAGAGAGAGAGAGAGAGTGTGTGTGTGTGTGTGTGTGTGTGTGTCTCTCTCTCAGGAAAACACTGTACTCAAAATTATGCAGACTTGTCTCTAAAGATACTTAATTTATGCGAAATACCTATTGTTACACACACACACACACACATACACTCATCTTATAAGAGCTTGGTCATCACAAATATTAGGAAGAACAATCATCAGCTCAGATCACTAAAGCTCTACGAACACTGATATCAATAAACATGAGACGTGTCCCCGCGCTCCGGCTCTGAGCTCATCTGGATGAAGGATCAGACCTCTTTACAGCTTCTCTGCCTGCAGAAAGAAACCTAAACACATCACAAACACAGATGCCTCTATCAGCTTTCCATCTTCTGGCTTCACTTCTTGGCAAAAATACCAGAGTCTTGACTGAAAAACAGGAAAACGCTTCATCAGCTAGTATTGTGTGGCACAAAGGCAAAAACAGGCTTGTTTGCAGGAGCTCGTGCCTCAAACGGAGGTGATATTCTGAGGAAAACAAAAGTGAAGGAGATAAGGCAGAAAAGGTTTTATGGCAAATAAATGAATAAAGCAGAAACACAAAAGGGCCGAGAGCAGCGGGAACACACGGGCCCCCCAGAGAGAAACTACAGGCTCATTAAGGGCAAAAATAAGAGCCATTTTCCAACTTAATTTCCCCGGCTGCTATTTCAGCATAATGTGGCGTGGCTTATCGTTGCAAGCTCCTGTACTGATGCACTTTAAAAGCCTCTCATTTTGAGCATCATTATTTATTCTAAACAGCATTCTTCTAGAAAAAATGCTGGAAAGGCCGCACAATGCCGGCTGCCTAATTAAATTGCTATTCAGTTGCTCTCCCTGAAAATTAATGAAAAACTGCATTTTTCCCAGCAAATGTGAGGAGAGGCAATTAAAAAGACGGTTCAAGGCAAGGTTCATTACATTAAAAAAGCAGAAAGAAAAGAGGCGAGAGGGAGAGCGAGGAACAACGAGATGATTTTAATAAAGACCACACTTGTTAGGAGCGACGCTTATTTTTCCTGCAGGATGAAAACACTCCCTGCGCTTTTGATTTGCAGCACATCCCTGCTTTCACACGTCCAGCTCTGATGATTCCTTCCATTAAATATTAAGCGCTACTGATGTGAAACCTGACTATCACCAGAGAGCGACTCTACAGCAATTATTCCATGAACATCCCAGCTGGATTCACGTTCATCCTCTCTAATACAGCACAAGACACATCAACAATGCACAGTCATTTATGCTGGGAAATCAGAATCAATGTTTTAATACGATATTTGCACGTAAGATATGTGGAAGAGAGATCGTCTCGTAACGCTGATGCACGCGAGCGCAGCTCTCCACGGGACGGAGGTAACGTTGCGAATTACTAAAGGAACAGATGGAGGTCAGAGGTCAGCCAAAGTCAATTCTGCTCTCTGGCACGAGTGAGAGCACATATTACCCGATGATTCAATGGCCTCTTCCCCAGCAGCAGACGTCATGAAGGAGGGGCTGATGGGACGAGACTCCTGCAGTCACACGCTGAGATCATCTCAAAACAGGAGACCTGTTGTATTTCAGTGTCAGAGAGGTTAAATACAGAGGATATTATTATTACAAATCGCTATGAATACTGTAATTAAGAGACAAAGTTCAACGAGAGGGTCATTATCACAAACAATACCTGACAGGACGAGCAGCGAAGCGAAGGATTACCAGCTGACTCCACATCATCACACATCTATGTATTTAATGCAAGAAGAGCACAGAGTGATGAAAGGAAATTCGATTAATAAGCCTGAAATGTGATTCTGACGGGCCAGTCATGGTCAGGTGTTTGTGTGTAATGATGCTAGTTTCATTGGTAAATGTCTGAATTTTTAATTTTGAGGACACTGAATATTGAGGAGAACAACTCAGCTCAAATATCTATTTAATGTCCATGTATGTATTGCTTTGGGAAGAAGCCATGTAATCCGCAAATGTTTGACCAAATTCATATATTTTCAAAGAACTGGAAACCTATTCAAAACCAGCGCCGCATGGACAGACTTATCACAGGACAGATCAGAGTCAAACTCAAAGCTTGGTTTGGTGGTTTATTGCTGAGGGAGTTTCTCGGGTGTTGCCCCCTGCAGGCGGCTGTGAAACACAAACGGACGGGAATGAGACAAATCCAGCGGCAGGCTTAAGTGCCTCCAGAGGAGTTGCTTTCATTAGCTGAAGAACATTTCTGATTCGGTCCACGGATGCACGGGCTGCGTCTCTCCCTAAACGCTTCGAGCTACTTCACATTAAGGCCTCATTTGGATTCGGTGAAGTATACCCTCGTCGCCTTTATTCGTTTTTTAATTGAGTCAGGGAGGAGGTTTCCCCACCCACTGCTTCTCTGTGCAAAAACACTCCTGTTTTTTTAAAGACGGCATTAACCTGACCTTGTAAAGGCCTTTGAACACCTGCTGAGGAACAAATGAGATGCAGATACAGGCCACCTGAGCCTCTTTACACGCATCCTCCTCCTCGAAGCATCTGGAGGCTGATCTTCACAAGTGTCCCGTCCTGAACGAGCGCTCGAGAGCGTCAGGCTCATGAGTCCCTGCGCATGGTTCCAGCTGTGAGAAACACAGGAGAAACGCCAATCCAACGATTCCCATGTGCGGATAACAAGAAAAAGCTGCGGGCGGTCGCCACAAAGCAGGAGATGGAGCTAAAGAGCGAGACTGGAGAACGACGATCTGCCAGATGAAGCAAACTGAAGACCCACAGAGGCCAGGAGGAGGACGAGATCAGAAACCCAGCGCTGACTGGAGAACAGGACTCTCAGGACGTGAACACACATGCAGCCGGCCGGACCAGCACGGATCTCTAATGCTGCCGTGTGTTCAGAGACCAGGTGTGAGAGATCGGTCTAAACCAGACTCCCGTTAGCAAGCGATGCGTGTGTGTGCAGTAAATAACTTCTTGCTGTGACAAACGGAAAGGGAATGAAAACCGCAGTGTCTGAGTTTTTACTCAACCCCTGAAAAGCTGTTTCTGTCGAACTGTGCGTCTGAAACGTCTCTGAGGACAGAGTCACTGCAGTCGAACGATCTGAACGCCTGCAGCTGGGTTTGATACTCTGAAGATTATAACAGAAACAAAACACACCTTCGTTGTTTCTATAACACTGCAGCATTCAAGCCTTTCCTTCATACGCGACTGCATGTGTGAACTGTGCTCGGATCGGAGACCAGAGACCAAACACATGATGACCACTAGATCTATAGTGAAGGATGACGCCAATCAATCTGATTCACTGAATCACGTCATTAAGGTGCTGCACATCTGTTGACTCCCTCAGGCTGCTCATTTCCAGGCATGCAAATACAGCTCATGGCTACATGAGGAGGAAAGACCAAAATCCCATCTTACAAATGTAAGTGTCATAATCGAGTTTCTATAATACAGGAATTAAAAAAACAAAACAATCTGAGAACAACAGGATCATAAACTGTTAATAAACTGCTCAAAACAAGCTCAGGATGCTCCATCTGACGCACATGCCCATATTCTGCAGTGACTTTAATCTAACACTGCGGCTGTAGGAGTTATTAAAGAGTGATAATGATTTAGGATGTGCTGGAGGCCAGACAGTTTAGTCCTTCAACAACTCAAACACCTGAACCAGCGGAGGACAGACCCTGCATGTGTGCAAACGTTTCACTGCATCCTATCAAGCATCATAATGAGAGAGAAAATAAATCCCTCTAGTCCTTCACATATAAGGCTGCAGATTTCTGCCTCTAATGGCTCCACTATGTATGAATGTAAGTGGACCAGAGGAGATCAAACTGCCTTCTACGAAACGCATTTACACTTCATTAGAGCGGACGCTAGCTCACGCGGGGCAGGCTGGGGTTCAGCGGAGGGGGACGCGCTTTAATTGCCAGTCCAATTAGGAGCTTTTATCATGGCTTTCAGAGCATGTTTCAAACTTCACACGGCCAGACCACCGTGTGTAATTAAAGACATTCACAGGGCCTTAAATGAACTGCAGTCAAATAAAGAAGACGCACGCAATGCATTAACACAGAGCTGCAGTTAGTTAAACGCACAATCAGAGGAGAACTGCAACTTCAGCATATAGTCACATTTTAAATAAGTTAATTATGAAAGGGAGCTAAAATGTCATTTTAGTATGAGGCAGATGCTCAGCGAAAGAAAATGGTAGCACATTATTTTATTTTGAACTCTTATTTCGCTTCTTTCATTGTTTTTTCAACATTTATTCATGGGATACTGTTATGGAAGAAAAATATTGACAAATGTCTTTGAAACAAAAAAGCATGTTAAATTGCACTTACTGAAAAAAATAATGCATTGTATTAACAGTGTTTGCATTTTAATGCCTCGTATTTTCAGGGGCTGACATTTAACATTCAACATTCAATTCAAAACAATTCACACACATTTTCATAATTAAAAATGCAATAATTCATATTCACTTTCCAGAATTCACTTCCGAAATATTCAATCTGTTTAAAAATACGATGTATAATATTCGACAGGCAATTTTCAATCCATATTATTTCACTTTACAAATTCGCTTCCACAAATTCAGAGGTTAAAATGCGTTAGTAAATTCGGCATTGCACATCCGGGATCTGCAGGAATAGCAGTAGAGCACCGATGCATGATCTCCAGCGGCTGTCAGTCGCTCACCAGCAGGTGGCGCAGCCGGATGTTGATGAAGACTAAAGTCATTCATTCACAAAAACTGATCTGCAGAAATGGAGCAAGCGCTAAGTAGAAGTTATGATTATCGGGGCCAGTATAAATATGCGGAAAAAATGATTGTGTCAGACACGTTTAATTCAACATCATCGCTGTTATTCATTTCTCAGCCTATATGTGTGTATGCAGCTTTCTCTAACGTTACTGAAAAGGAGATTATAATGCTGTTTTACCCGACGCTGATGTACAGAACTAACATTACATCTGAGGAAGACATATATTGCTTTCGGTTGCTTAGTTTCCTTTACTTTGTATCATGGCTTGTGTGACGCTGTGCTGTAATAATGGGTTTACCCCTCACACTCCAGGATCCCCCAACGGCGTGTAACGCGCCTCAGTGAACCAATACAGTGATATAAAAAATTATGAAAATGTGTGTGAATTGTTTTGAATTTAAATATTCACAGCTTAAATAAACAACTGTTAAATTTCAGCCCCTAAAAATGCAAGCCCTGAAAATACAAGGCATTAAAATGCAAACACTGTTAATACTACGGATGTAACGATTCACTCAACTCACGATTCGATTCACGATTTTGATTTCACGATTCGATTCACGATTATTATTTTTTTTTAACAAAATGAGATTTAAGACAAATTATAAATCAAATGTGTCCTTTTATTATTATTGTTTGGACAAAATGCTGCACATTTCTTTGTGAAATTGAAATATAACACTATAATAATATACTAATATAGCACTTGCATATCATTGCTCTTTTGTTGGTTTTAATTGCTTCTATTGTCCTCATTTGTAAGTCGCTTTGGATAAAAGCGTCTGCTAAATAACAAAATTTAAATATAATGTAAATGTGAATAACAAAACTACACTGAAATTTTAAAACAAGCCCCAAATCAAATAAATAAGTAACACAAATAAAATAAATATTCACAGCTTAAATAAACAACTATGTTAAATGTCAGCTCCTAAAAATGCAAGTCATTAAAATGCAAACACTGTTAATACAATGCATTATTTTTTCAGTTAGTGCAATTCAACATGCTTTTTTGTTTCAAAGACATTTGTCATTATTTTTCTTCCATATACTGTTTAATAAATCAGGGGAACCAAATAAAGGCTGCAATGTTTGCATTTTCTCACATTGTATGAGCGGAATAAAAGCAAAAAGCCAAGCGATTACTCATTAACACATGTTAATGTCAGATGTGAAGGAGGCCACAGACGCACATGTGATTTGACAGGACTTATAAACCGCTCACAGCAGCTTATGACTGCACTACAATGATCACACTTGGCTTTGGACAAAAGATGTTAATGGAAATAAAATCACTTGCTCAAACAGGAGCTTGATTAATGCGCAAACACACCAATGAAGAGATTGAGTGCTGGATCCACTTCACACGCCTGTCCTCATTTATGTCATCCTTCTATATCAAGGTTGCTCGAAATACCATCAAAGCAGCTCATGTTCATCCACAGACGTCACACTCTCCTCTGGCTCAGCCATCCCTGACCATCATGCTGAATGACTCGAGTCTCACATAAAAACACTGCAGTTCTTCATCCCCTGGAGGAACCACTGACTGTTTGACTAAACGCACAGCCCAGAGCTCGTCTCCAAACCTCCTCTCTGGCTTCAGAAACCCACATGCAGCTCTGAGGAGCGACAGAAGACAGACACACAGGCCATGTCTTACAGTGATCTTACCATGATAAAGTGAACATAAAACAAAACTGTCCAAGTTCACTTCAGTACACGTTGCTGGTCTTATTGTGAATGATTCATCAGTGCATGCTATTCCAAAGAAAATAAAAACAGCTTTTCTTTCTGTCTGATGCCATTACTGCAAACCTGATCACTGTTTCTATGATGAAGACCAAGTTTCACTCAGAAATATGTCTAGATCTAGAAGAGAGCTGCTTAACCTGTGGTAAGAATCACTGCAACCCTTTAATAAAACAGCAGAAACGAGATAAGCCTTCAGGTATTTTACATTATATTAATTATAATAAACCACAACAGACATCAATTTTTTCATGTAATTAATTACTCTAACTGTAGCTATTTACGGTTGCCAAGCAACTTGTATTAATACAGGATTGAACTGATGTGTGTCACAGGTGTGTGTGTGTGTGTGTATGTGTG
Organism: Sinocyclocheilus anshuiensis; assembly: GCF_001515605.1. Lineage (NCBI taxonomy): Eukaryota > Metazoa > Chordata > Actinopteri > Cypriniformes > Cyprinidae > Sinocyclocheilus > Sinocyclocheilus anshuiensis. The sequence goes on from NW_015551116.1 coordinate 240,665, forward strand.
TGAGAGAGAGAGAGAGTTTACTATGTGAACATAAGAGACACTATAGCTGCCGAAGGGAAATTAAGTGTTATTAATTACTACCACTAATTCATTTGTTCTTCCCTCCTCCATATAATGCCTCCAAGCATTCTTGGTGATTTTCTTTAGGATTTTCTGAAGCTCAAAGGTCATAAATATGCAGAAGGCCTCTTCTTCTGATGATTGCTCCTGAAGGAACGAGCTTGAGTGTGATGGATGGAGGTCCATGATTCCTGCTGCTCAATGTTAAGGAGATAAAACACACTCCTCCAAACTGACGGTTGTTTGTTAGTGTGGTAATCTGGGCCTGTACTGACAGGTGCACATAGAGCTCAGCTCCATCATTATGTGGAAAATATACTCGCAGCCTCAACAGAAATCTTTGCACAAACACCTCTGTGACGGTTAAACACGACACTCGCTTCACAACCAAATGAGACAGCAAAATAAAGTAACATTCCAATTCATCAGCTACAATATGCACTTAAGGTCAAATTACTTCCAGAACAATCCATCTCACACTATTTGGACCAGGATGGACGTCGTTCAACACAAAAACAGCACTTCTGATCAACTGATACCACTCATTTTTAGTCTGTAAACACAAAGCTTTCAGAGAGACTCCAGTTACAAAGCCAGTCCCAAACCCACCCCAAAAGTAAACACAGTCAAGATTACGCCCTCCGGGAACGAGAGCACGCCAACTGGACCGTGACAGGCAGTGAGGAGAATAGAAGTGCAGCACGCACAAAGGGAAAAACAGAAAAGAAAAGAGATGCAGCCCGAAGCAAACAAATAGGCATCTGGCCGGCAGCTCGGACACCTCTGCAGGTAAACCACGATTAACCCTCAACAGCATCTGTCAGATGATCAATCCATGCTGAGAGAGGGAACGCCAGCAAAAACAGCTCTACACAAACATTTGCATTAGCTACAGAGACGGACAGGCCTCCTCTCTCCGTCATGGGTTAGGGCTCACTCCATATGACGCTCCTATGCCTCCCAAACGAGTCCAAACGCACACATACCAGCTTCTCCTCACTCTCACAGCCCTGTACTGAGACTATGCTTTCTGTCTCCTTGTAGAAAGACAATTGACGGCTCCTGGATGAAAGAAACGAGAGAGACAGCTAAACGGTTGCGATGATGTCTCTGAATCACAGGTGACTAAGTCCTGAGCACAACAGATGCACACCAGACACTGTTTACCCAGTAGATTCACCTACAAACAGCCTGGGAATAAATCAATACACAATTGTAAGATGCATTGTTGTCTTGATTATGGCCAGAAAGTGGTTGCCAAAGAACCACCCTAAGAGAAGAACTTTAGTCCCATGTTCTCCCACGATCACAGGAGCTGTGTGGACGATCACGGGCCCCATCTCACGGTTTGCTGGATCCAGAGTCTCTGACGGTGGAGTGAAGAAGCATTAGAGAACGAGCATCCAGCCAGACAAGCCACTACCAGAGAAGAATGAATGATTTCTCCGTCTTCTATCCTCGGTGGCACTCAGCAATCTCCTCAACGCCTCGTGTGAGGTCACACTGAAACAGTAGGCAAAAGAAAGAGCGACCTTGAGAAGCCATTAACAGTCAGTTTTTCAGACTCCAAAAGAATAAGGCGTTCAAAGAGACATGAAAACCCCAGATGAAATGCCAGCGCTGCTCGATGGATAATCTTACTGCCCGTGGGATTGCTGGGGTGTGTGTTTATCTTTCTGTTTTCTAAAACTGTTTTTCAGAATTTCAAAAGTTGGAGAACTGAGAACAATAGTGATTCAGAAAGAAGTGTGAAAACAACATAAACAGGCCTTTAAATCATGCATTTCAGTTACAAAATGAAAGAGACGCTAAAGAGCCAAACTCTTTACATGCTGTATGTCCAAAACCAGAGATCGGATGTAATTCAGCCCTGCTCATTTCTGATTTAATGAGGTCCAAAGAGTGAAATGCTTAGGTTTCTGGTCTAAAAGGTTTGTCAAAATGCATCGTTCACACAGCTGCTGGAACCAGTTTACAGGATAGTGTTTAGAAGTTCTGCAAATGGTGCAGGAACCCCCACAAATATGTGAAATCTGTCATCTTTGCTCATGCAGCCAATGTGAGAGGCTGTTCAATGAGTCGATCACCTGAGCTGTGTATGGAGGAATCGCCTCCGAGCCACCGGGAAAATGACATCATAAGAGCACTGATTGGCTGATGACATCACAAGAACATGCACAGATCCATAACCCTGATGCAGCATCTATCTACAGGGGCTAACCAGACCTTACAGAGAAATCACATTCAACAACACATGGAAACAAAAAGATACATTTGTGAATAGCGAGCGAAGAGAACCAACCACATTTAATGGCAAATCCAGATCATTCCCAAACCAGGCCAGGGATTTCAGCCACATTCGGTCTGAAGGCTGGAAATAAATACACTGCTGACACAGAGTCAAGCCAAGCAAGCCAAAGAAAAATTACAGATGATTATGTTTTGGCCCAAATGCCCTTACCAATAACCTGGGCGGAGAACAAGAGGTACAAGAGGATAAAACTGGCATGTGGCCTCAGATGTGCGATTGGAGATGAAGAATGACTTCACAAGCCAACAACAGATTGACACAAGCCAACACAGGAAAGAAAAACAGTGCAAATGGACTCATGGCTCAATGCCAATCTGCAAAACATGCCTGAAATGAAGCTCTTAATGGAAATATAACAGTCGAATAAAACTTAATGATTGAGCTGTGCGAAATGAACCAAAATGGCTGCTGTGGTGCTCAATGAGATTTTATCATGCGAGTGAACGAGGGAGACTGGGAAAAGGTCTCCAGGTTGAACGATGTCAGTGATCACGCCTGGTACGGTGACACCATTAGCTTACAAATCACTGAGACTGAACATGGAGCTCATTTCAATTAGTGCTCACCATTCACTAGAGCATGGAAAGACTGGTAGACTGGTCTGTCTCCACTGTAAGATGATCTGATGCACTGTCCAATAACCTTGGTGTTTTTAATTCTGTTCAAATCAGAGATGGGCACTCGAGTCGCATTTTTATAGACTTCAGACTAGGCATGGGCAGGTATGAGATTTTGACGGTATGATAACCTTAAGCAAAAATATCACTGTACTACATGCCTGAACGAAACAAACAGCAGAAGCTCTGAATGAGACGCAAATTCACACTCTGACAGCAGGAGGCGCTTCTGGAACGCTAGATACAGTGTTTCCTTGGTTATCGCAGTAAACAAAGCAGAGCTGCGCTGAAACACTGCTTTAATGTGAATTATATGAGATGAAAATAGAATACCATCTAAACTTTTCTGAAGACAGTCCGTTCCCCTCAGAAACACATTCATATAAACCCCAAATCTATATTTAGGTTTTTCTTCCAATAGTTCGTGCATCATGAACAGTGAGTGATCTGCCTGCTACAGTATTTTTCTCTGTGCGTCTGTCTTCAGCATCTCTGGCCTCTGTTAACAGACGTTTACAGACTTAATATTTTCACATAAATTACATTTGGAAAATGATATGCATTGCAACGCAGTTTGTGCAAGTCCAGAACAGAGATCGGCTGCAATAAAACAATAAACGGCCGGTTGCCGATCGCGTACGTTCCAGAGGAAGCTCCTTCGGCCGTCATACACACACGTGACTGACCGCTCGCTCGCACCAACAGGAGGAGGAGGGGGCGTGTTACTCTCTACACTGCACTGAACCTGAGGGATTCCTGCACTTTCAGTCTTTGAGGAGACATGAAAAACAGCGCATACCGCAGGAACGGTATAATGGAAAATATTAGCGGTTTTGAAATCGTGACATTTTCAAATCGCGGTATACCTTGAAACCGGTAATCGGCCCATGCCTACTTCAGACTCGACCTGAAATGACTCCAGACTTGACTCGACTTGAGGAAAAGGACTCGTGAATATTTTAAAAGCAACTCGAGTCTTTTAACCTTAAATACTTATATAACTGATATTCAGAAGGCGGACCCCATCCGGACCGCGAGCGTAACACAGCACCATTTTAAGTGAGCAGTGCTTCAAAACAGCGAAGCGGATCACATAACAAGCGCTCAAGGTCGTTTATGGCAAATATCTTTTAGCACTATATCCTCTAGTATTTTTATCTAAAGCCAAACACGCTTTTTTCAAGCCCTTTCAGCTCTGTGCGCCAAGAGCTGCGATGACGCGGTTATTTTAACAACAACAGAAACACGGTGAGCAGCAGCAAAATTAAAGATTTTTCCACTAAAACACAGCAGAAAAAAAACAATGCTGCAAATATAGTTATTTTTCTTACTATCTTACTATCTTTTTATCTATTTATAACCTATCTATCTATGACTCTGACTGTTCAAACCAGATATGACAAGACATTTCTGATCTACGTTTAGCATTATTAATCTGTAGGCTAAGAACATTTCAAAAGAATCATGTTATTATAATTAGGAAACTTGTTGTTAGATGGCTAGGATAGAACTTAAACTTTGAAACTGCTAGTTATCTTTCTTTTCTGCTCAAGATGAGAAGTAAAATATTAAAATAGTATAGATTTCAGGAGGAAAACCCTGAAAAGAAATACTATTTTTTTTCTGTCACATGGTCTCGCATGTATCTAAATGTAAGACCTCTGCTTGGAAGAAAATATAAAGGCCGCGCCTCTTAAAACTTTAATGGAATACCCCTGATTTATATCATAAATAAATACTTTATTTGTATGGTTTTGTAATATCTGTGTCACATATTTCCTTGTGTGTCATGGTAGATCGGACTCTTATTATATAATTTTATTACAGAAAAACTGTTTTGAACATGGTAATGGATTAAAATATAGCCTATAAATAACAGGCTGGATGTACATTAACCTTACGTCTTACACCTCTTTTTTTTTTTACAAAGCAGATCATAGATCATATATTTTGTCTATAGCCTTTAAAACAGCTTCGTAAATAGGAAGATTTCAATACATGACGATTCTGAATGGGATTTTTTTAGCGAGCCATTAAATGACTTGAGACTCGACTCAGACTCGTGACCAAAGACTCGAGACTTGACTCAGACTCCAGCGATAAAGACTTCAGACTTTCAGCTCCAGGCATGACGAAGCGGATATCGTCCATGTGTCTCCACAACATGGTGGCCGCCACAACAATACTACAGCGAGAATAAAAGTTATTTCTTTGCGTGAACATTTGGGTGGCGTTATGCAAATCTTCCCACATCGTGACGTAGACATGTGGGGGCGTGTTAGAACGAGCCGTTTTAGGT
>NW_015551116.1:246152-258558 GCF_001515605.1 Sinocyclocheilus anshuiensis
AAGGACAGCTAAAAAAAAAAAAAAAAAAGCTGTTGTCGTTCCATCCTGACGGATGACAGCCGTGACAGCTCAGTGGAATCCCGGAAAATAAACCGTGGAACTTTGACCAATGAGAGAACAGTTTACTCGCACGTGACTTGTATTAAAAAATTTGGTTCGTTTAGAAACTTTGCCGTGTGAAAGTGAACCGCACCAAGAATAAAAAGCAACATTGTAATAATTTTAATCCCTGTTTCGGAACAAAGCAATCGATCTACAGGTGTGAAAGCACCCTAAATGACTAACTAGCAGTGCAATTTTATCCAAGAGTTGAATGAATGATTTGATCATCAGTGAATAACAACTTCAATTGTAAAACACTTTAGAACACTACCCCCCGGTTTCACAGACCAGGCTTAAGCCTAGTCCTAGACTAAAATGTAAGTCTGAGCTGTTTCAAATGAAAGAAACTTGCACTGACTCATTTTAAATAAAATCAGTACCTTTGTTTTGTCTCAAGATGCACACCAGTAATGTTTTTTTCTAAGGCACGTTTATAAAAATTACTTAAATGTCCTAACTGAACTATGGCCTAATCCTGGCTTAGTCTAAGCCCTGTCTATGAAACCAGGCCTAAAAGTCATGTAGTCGTTTACAAGATGACTGCTACAGTATAATGCTGTATGACCTTTCGGGTCACAACAGAATGTACTGCCATGGTGGAAAATAGAAAGTCAGAAAGAAAAAAAATCATGATGTAGTGATTTTTGTGTGTGTGTGTATACTAATACCCAGAATTGTTTTTTTTGTTTGTTTTTTTTTAAAAGGTCAGTAACTCTAATTGATCAGGGTCAATAGATCCTCAGTGAAGACTCAGTGGAAAATCTCCACAGTGCTGAGACTCAGAGAAGATGATCTGCTGGCTCAGTTCACTCAAGCTCAAGACTTGACACCTACTGCACAATCAAAATACACACCTGCACTGCAGATCCTCTCAGACAGCACCTCACATCCGTAAACAACAGCCCTGAAGCTCCTCCGGGGAAACACTCCTGAGAGCTGAATGAAGCTGGAGACAGCCTGCATCCGAGTGGGACGAGCAAAGCTGGAAGATCAAGTTGTTATGGTGGTGCTCTGGTGATTGACAGACAGTGAACACTCAATTTTCCTTCTCACTTCCTCTGTTTCTGAGTACAGACCCACAGCAGGTCTTCCCCATGCCAAACTGGACAGTTTGTACTGTATATCAGACATCTCAGCGCACACCTGAGCTGTCCTGCGCCTGTCGAATCAATCAGCTGTACTCAGCATGTCATTCACTGAGTGACTCCTGCCCATCCCAGACGTCTGATCGCTCTCCTGAACATCCTTCTTCAGCATCGTGTTGAACTGAGGCTGAAAGGTTCACACGTGGCTTCATTAGACAACACTGGGCTTGGTAAGACAGGCCTCAATATGCACCAATTAGTGTCCCTGAGATACATAGTTATTAGTAGTGTTAAATCAACCACCACTACTGCTCATCCTGAAGCGTGTCGTCCTCCAGACGGATGTGATTCCTCAGATCATGTGTGATGTTGATGAGAGTGTGCTGCTACTACACTAACTGATCAAAGCACCATTTTCACCTGCTGGACCAGGAAACAGACAAAACAAATCCCACAGACAGTGTGAGGAAAGGAGGAGGAACCAGATTCATGTCTAGAGAGACATTCTAACAGTCAGAACACCATAGCAAACATCACTGGGAGATCCTTGTTCAGTTGTACACAGGGTGACTACCAGAGACCCTTTAACGAGAGGAGACTCACGATTCCTCCAGTCACTACAGAGCGGAAAGCTCATCTTCTGCTCTGCTAAACGCCTGTTAGAAGTTCATTAGCACTGGTTAGAGAACGGGACAAAAATCGTTCGCTCTCAGGGCTCAACTCATTAACAACTGTTGACTTCCAGAGGTGGGTGAACTTACAGGCCACGACTACAATCAATCTGCTCTACAGAAGAGAGGAGGAAGACAGCAGGCCGAGTGGAGAGAAGGAGGGACGGCACTAGGGCTGTGCAATTAATCAAAATACAGTTTCGATTTTGGCCTCCAACGGTTATGAAAATACAATAATCGAGATAAAACGATTATTGTGCCCCATTCCCCACCCCCCTTCCAGCGGTGCGCTTTCACTCCTCCATAAAAGCCCAATTTCATGAGCAAATCAGTAAAATCATGTAACGTGACTTTTGCAAAATGGGACTTAATTGATTTGTAAAAATGTATTAGATTTATTAATGTTTTAAAAAGTGAGAAAGAGAACTTGCGCTGTTCCTCAGGAGGATTTCTGTGCAAGCGCTCAGAAACGAACACGGACAAAGTCAAAGTCATCTTTTAGCTGAAGGTGCACGCCTAAACGGTCAAATACACGCAAAATTGTCAAAATGCGGCACTTAGTGATTATTCACGTAAACCCTCGTCGGTTACGTATTAAATGAACGTAAAGAGTTGAGAATAAAAATATATGCGTAACAGTAAATTGGATCCGTGCGGCTCTTAAAGTGACAGCGGGCTACATTGCTGCCGACTGTGTGCTTAATATTAATCAAACAAGAAACGACAAAGACAAAATCAATCACTGCTCTTGACTGAAGGACTTTTGTAGCTTTAATAAGAAACAGAGAAAGTTTAATTCTTACAGTGAAGACTATGCTGTTTTATTTTACATTTGATTATTTATTTCTGTAGTAGGCTGTTAACTGAATACTTTAGACTTGCATTAACCTTAAAAACCCATCAAGTACAGTTTGTTTCATTTGTATCTTTTTATTCTATTGTATTTGTCATTTGCTTTTTAATTACTGAAAGTTTAATTATTTTCAATAATTGAGGACTTTTTTGTTTGGTTGGTTTTTTTTACTAATATTAGTTACCCTAGTACTCTGCTGTGGTATTGAGAATTGTGAAGTTTCGCTGGTCTCTAAAATGTAGATGTCATAGCAACCTTACTTACAGAAAATATATTTGATATATATCACTATATTTAAATAAATCACTCTGCTGAATATCTTATATAGTATCCACACAACTACATTCCTTCTTAGAGAAAAATGGTATCTGTAAGGATTTCCAGTCAGGATTTAGACCAGATCATAGTACAGAGACTGCTCTCATCAGAGATACAAATGACCTGCTCTTGTCATCCGATCGTGGTTGTATCGATTTAAACCATATCACAATACTGAGACTGTTCTCATCAGAGTTACAAATGACCTGCTCATATCATCCGATCATGGTTGTATCTCTCAATTAGTGCTATTGGACCTTAGTGCTGTATTTGACACTATTGACCACAACATTCTTTTGAATAGGCTAGAAAATTATGTTGCTATTAGTAGAATTGCACTAGCATGGCTTAAATCATCATCAATTTGCAGAAGTGAATGAAGAGGTATCATATCGGTCCCAAACACAATATGGAGTACCACAAGGTTCAGTACTAGGACTGTTGCTTTTCACCCCGTACATACTACCCTTGGGAAATTACCATTAACTCCTTCCCCACCATTGATGGAATTTTCTGTCATTTATGAGACAACGCTTCCCCGCCATTGACATTTTCTGGCTTTTCATGTACAGTAGGAGGCACTATTATGCAACTTCTTAAAGCGTATTGAATGTCTGGATCAAAACACGCCATCGTGTATGTAAGCAGATGCATATGTAAAATAATGAAATCATCAAGCATTAAACTGCATGTAAATCAAAACTGCCTAACGTTACCGAATGAAATGTTGATCCAAGAAGTGGCATACGGACCATGCAAGCTTTGGATGTGTTGATGGAAGCGATCCATTCCATCTGTTTTGATCATCATTCAGAAAAAAAGTTAAACACAATTTTCTCAGCTTTTTTAAATGTTGCATTTTTCATCAAACTTTCCCACATTAAAGTGTTGATAAAAAAGATGCCATGAAGCTAGAATAAAACAGCTATAATATTATTATTAATTTAAGTCTTCTGTGATCACAACATTCTGGCCAGTTTATAATACCTAGAATATCGCAACGCTAATATTAGTCTGTCAATTTCATTCATATCCCTCTTGGAATGATGCTTGGATGACTGAATTAGAGAACAGAAATGAAACACTGAATAAACTCGTCCGATTGTATGGACTGCAGCTGATGAAACTGAAGCCCGGAGTTCAACAGGGTTTGGCAAGAACGTTCAACAGCAGGAAAGTGAGAAAGTGTAGGGAAACAGAGCCAGACCTCAGGGAAGTGTCATATGGATACATAAGTTAGAAAAAAAGCAGAAGAGAAGGAAACCGCTCAACAATCTCCTGCATTAATAGCTATGAGATTCATTATGAGTTTCTATGAGCAGCAGATTAAATTAGCCATCTTCCACAGACGCGCTCATGAAACTGCAGGAAGCTGCTGACACGGCCTGATCGCACCGGAAATTACACCACACCTTATTAGAGCCTCTCTTCTCTCTCATTGTGTCTGTAGTTGCAGTAGATGCATCTGCTGTCTAAGAGCTGCCATTCTCCTAAAGTTATAAACACTTTGTTTTCCTTCAAATACAGGTGATAAACAGCATGTTACTGCTGCCTGGAAGAGCTCAAAATCTCTCATTGATATGCTTATTTCTCACTGTCAGACAGTTAGAGCAGACAAAACTGTTTACACACACATCAGACACAGGTAGAAACACCAAAAGCGAAGGCTTGCAGAAATGTGTCCGCTGTACACCACACTCTGCATCTCCAGAACTGGCATTAGAGCAGTGATAAACTTACAGTAAGTTTAAAGGGGTCATATGATGCTTTTTTAAAGATCATTATTTTGTGTATTTGGCGTAACAGAATATGTTGACATGCTTTAATGTTCAAAAAACACATTATTTTTCAAATACTGTACATTATTGTAGGTCCTCTATGCCCCGCCTCTCTCTCTCACTCTCTCGTGCTCTCTCTTTCTCTCTCTCTCTCTCTCACATACGCATGCACGCACGCACACACACACACACACACGATGCGCAAAACTCCGCCTTTGAACAGTCAATAGCAAATACTTAAACTAATAACAAAACAGTAGCTGATTCAGAAGCGCCAGATTGTCATAGCAAAGTCAGAATTACCTCCTCTCCTAGGTTCACGAAACGGTCGTCCATAAAATGCATTGCTGTTCTGTTGTAAGTAATCTTAAAGATTCCTAAATGCATCTACTTTCGGAAGGCCAAATAAAGTGCTTTTGCTTTCGCCTAGAAACACACAGCGTCTCCCTGACATGCTGCTTCAACACTAACTGCGGTTACTGAAACCACGCCTTCTTTCTTTGCGTGCACATTTGGGCCGCATTATGCAAATATTTCCACATAGTGAGGTAGATATGTGGGGGCGTGTTAGAACGAGCCGTTTTAGGGGGGCGTGGCAGAGTCTTAACTTTGATAAAGAATATCTCTTTGGTTTTGAGACTTTAGTGTTTGCAACTTCAGGGATCTTATCTATTCACGAACAGCTTGTAACACTCCAAAGAGAAAGGAAAACTTGAAATCGCATCATATGACCCCTTTAATGTAAACTCTGTTCTAATATCTTATTGGACAGACAGTGTAAAGAGCAACTAGGATTATAACTACAGCCACTGCATGAATAAAATGAGCCACTGACGGTCCTGTGGACTTCATGTCAACATGCGAATGTCTCTCACAGACTCTCAACAGCATCAGTTCATTCACACTCAACTAGTATCTGTGGGTCAGTTTACTCACCAGCATTACAAGAACACTTGGGTTAATAAGGACACTTCTGGGCCCTCATTTATCAACCGTGTAGAAAAGGTTCTATACTTTGTCCTTATTTTTACACACATTCCTACATATAAGTACAAGCTGGTAGATCCCACACTCTGCGTGAAACTGTTCTTACACACTCATCTGTGCGAATGTGCTGTTGATAAATGAAGGCTCAGGAGTTTCTGTAATTCAAACACCTTTATGAAAAAAACCTGTCAGAAAATGTTTTACTGAAATGTAAAAAAAAAACTTTAGATGGGTTTCTGTTAGGGTTAAAGGATAGTATGAGCTCAAAATAAAAACAATTACTCCAATAAACCTCCAGTTTGTGAGTGTCTTTTACCCATCATGCCCTTGGTGGGCCAGTACTCACAGGTATCCACAAAGGAAGAATGCAGATGGAGTAAATGGAGTGCAACAATGACTGTGGACTGCACAGCTGCTCACACACACACAAACACACACACACAGTGTCTGATCACTGCTGTATTTAGAGATAGAATCAGAAGCACAGATTTGCGTTTGTGTGCTTGTTTGGTACAGCTGAGCAATATTACCACAATGATGTGCATCATGGCAAACAGCACATACAAGGGGAAGTTATGCAAGCTCCCACCTTTAAAGAAAAAGTCTTGTTTGTCTGTTTGACTGGCCGATATAACAGTGATGCAAGACTTTATTCTGACACCTACTGGCATGAATGCAGCATTGCATAAAGAATAAGGTTTGGTTACCTTTGCCATCATGGAAACAAACTCAGGATTCATTTACAGCACTGAAAGTGTCTAATAATGGTCAGATGGTCATGTGATCTCGACATGGCAGTTGCATGAGAAGGGATCTAATGTACAATAAATGCTAAACTGTGGCTGAGATCATCAGGCATACATGTCGTTTGCTGATTAGGCTTATGAATCAAATGAGGCATTAAGGTGCTGTGAGGCTGAACAAACCCTTCTTTGTGCCGCACACTCCTCTTTCACCTCACCAGCTGCCTTCACGACTCTTCATCTCCGTCCCTTGTTTTTAACCTCTTTGTTTAGCTCTTTGTGCGAGAGCCGCCACACACCGACTAGTCACGTGACACTGAACACTGTGAGCTGCTCTCACCTTTCATGATCAGCTTTCCTCAGCGCACAAAACAACCTTTGCAGAAATCAAATCCATTACAAATGTCTATGAAAACATGTCAACACTACATGTTGTGGGTTGTTGCCGGGATGTGATGCGGTTGCTAAGGTGTCCTGAGTGTATTTTGTTTTAAATGTGTTGATATGTTGTTGCTAGGGAGTTCTGTGTTGAGAGGTCAGCTGTAGGCAGATACTACTACTAAGAAAAAAAAGACAAGATTTTGTACAAATAATTCTATAAAATATTCTTCAAATGTACTTGTAATAAAGAAATTCAAAGGTTTTCTTCGTCCATCTTACAAAATAAGCCCTTAAGGCTGATGATACACGGGGCAACGTGGCCGTCAAAGGGTAACCAGGTGAGACACAGGCACGACTGATATAAAGGGTCCAGGTAGAAATTTGTAACCCATTCTCAATAGGAAAGTGCCCAAGCAACACTGCTCAAAAAAAGTTGCCCGGCAAAATTGCTCAAAAAGTTGCCCGGTGTGTCATTAGCCTAAAAGCTTGTCCTGATAAAAAACCATTGTCTTTCGCAGACCAAAATCATGTTTCATGGACAAGTTGGTGCTACATATTGACATGTTGGTGCTTCTTCACCCTTCAGTAAATGTCCATGTGTCAGTCTAGTGTGGCCTATTCACACCTGCTATATACAACTTGGCCGTGTCTTGATTTAAAGGGGTAGTTGCATCTTTTTCACACCTGAGAATACATTTCAAACAGTTTATTTTGACATTATTGCCATTTCTCTAATATGCATTGGTTGATTAAGGGTTTTGTGTCCTTGGGTGGGATTTTCTAGAGATGACAGATACAGCTAGGATTCAACACAAGGAGGACCTCCATCAGTGTCCATGTGCCGGCTGTCTGGTGCAGCAGATGAAACCGATCACATCTGATCACTCTACTCAACACACACGATCTGAGGAATCATTCATGACTGCAACAAGACGCCCACACTCAACTTTAATAGTGCTGGAGGTTTCCGTGAAAATAAAGCTGATGAGAGTTTGTTTAATGCAGTAACGCTGAGAGAGAAAGAGAGAGAGACAGACAGACAGAAATGTTGATATATGCACACAGAAAACATCATTTGAGGCCGTTTCAATGCGATGCGTGTTCACAATGTGCGCGTCTGTTCTTTTGTGTGCGATGATTGGCATGGCTGCTCCTTTCACAGCACTAGCTGCTGTTTTTGTTCAGCCTTTGTAAATGATTTGCATTTACTCAGCGGTAACGCTTGTGTTTGCCTCTGAGCCCACAGATGCTGATATGAACCGTGTGTGTGTGTGGTGTATTGGCAAGGCGTTGCACTAATTCAATATGTAAATGACATGTAGGAACCCAGCGAGCAGTCAGACGCGCAGCTCAATGCAGCAGTAATTGCATTTGCATCACAGCAATGGCTCTCAAATCTCCCTCTCTTATGGAAATCCTCTCTCCACTTCATTCTGCAGAACTGTGTGGTTTGGAAAAGGCCTCATTCTTCAATGACTAATTTTAATAACATTTGCATATTCATTACAATTAAGGCGACTTTGAGCTTTTGGTTTTTAAGTTAATTTGTATTTCTCAAGTGACGACAAAGACAATAGCAGAAATTACGTGGAATTAACGATTGCAGCACATTCCCCAAAAACGAACCTTGCAAATGAGAAAATTTTACATTGTGAGGATTTGATAGCCAGTTCCTGATGATTTGTTTTTAATCTGAAGGGTTTTCAGCTGCATCTCAGTTCCTAAAGGAGGCCATTTGGACGCTGATATTACAGAAGCATTGAACGTAATCTCTCTTATCTCTGATCCAGCACTCGCTCTGACAGCCTCATATCAGCCGTGAGACGCCACAAACATCAGCTCAGAGACCACAGTCAGCAGCTGTAATGACATCTGTGTAGAGCGCATCCGTTAGCCATGGAATAAATGGTCAAAGAAGAATGTATTCTGACAGACACAACCCTGAGCAATCAGTGTGAAACAGCGTCTCTATGAACACTTCAGAGCAGGTCTGATGGATGCTTGAATACAGTGCTAGTCAGAGGGTGACTGCTGCATTAGTCAGTGTTTGCATGCTCTAAAGAACAGTTAAAGCTCTTCTTAACAGAATTAATCACAAAGTGATTACAATGACAGAAACCCAGAATGCCCTGCTCTCAGCCCATCGTGTGCCTGAGTCGCCCTCAACCCCCGCATGCACAGATCGCTCTGCTTTAATCTGAGCGCTTTTACTTAATTTACTTAATTAACCGAAGGTCAAAGGTCATGCTCTGAGAGGAAGTGCTGCTGAAACAGGAACATGAGCCTCTACTGAAACTACAATGAACTGATAAAGGACACACAAACACGCAATCTACATAAGCAACATCACGACTGAGATGGAACCTCATAAGGGACTGATTTGGAGTGCCCTACATAGGCGGCAACTCCACACAGCACATGCAGCATATAAAACACTCAGAAATGTGGGATCAAATGCCTCACTAGTGGGTTGGCAAAATATTTTACAATACAAGTGAGGATATTTGGCCCTCACAAGTATAGTTAAACCAGTACACACACGCAGTTAGTAGTTCATTTATAATTACACTAAACGTCCTATCTCTGCTTGTCTAGCTAGATTGTTTTTGGTGTACAGTGGGCTGCATTTGTCGCTCAGTCACACAGAGGTCTAAACTAATCAATGACACTAATCAGTGATGCCTGCAGCGAGTGTCTGTTCACAGAAGAATTGTTCAAACGAAGATTCATTCATTATGAACCACTGAAAGTCCCTCATCATGCTGTAGCTACTCAAAGAGGTAAAGCTGATCTGGAAACAGTTCTATACAATGTTTCCTAAAGTACTGCAGCAGGTCCATTCAAGAGAGTAACAGATGCCCTGCAATAATGAATGATATTTAACGTATTAATATAAGAATTTCTGACCTAATATTAAGTCAGAAATTCATGCGTTATTTCTCCAGGCCATAAATATATAATGCAAACACAGTGAGTGTCACAGAGACGTACTTGATGGAGTTCCTGAAGTGATCTTCTGCTGGGTTTTTGACTGTGCAACTGTTCAGCAGCCACAGATCAGCGTCAGACGGGTTCTCTGGAGAAACAGAGACAGACAGGAGCAAAACATATTAATATTACTGCTGCCATCACAAATTACTCGCATAGTCATAACACAATACTGTGGTTTATACTCTATGTACAATACTATGGGTTTAACACCGAAACATCGACCTCCCTGTCGTAAGAGTGATGCTAAACCATCAAACGATCAATAGAGCCGGAGAACAGCGTCACTACAGTCAAATACCCTCAACAATAATCAGCATGTCTATAGAGAAGCAAACTATGACTTTAGACTGGTGGTACTTACCTCTTGTCTTGTTTTACGCTCATAGTTTTATTTGTAATTTAAATAGTGCACATACTCCAATGACTCAATCCAGCTCTTGTTATTACTAATAAGAGCTTATTCAAATAATCAAGTCACTCTAATAAAGCAGAGTCAGTCTGTGTGAGTCATTGCAGAGAACAGATATGATAAACGCTGACCGTTTACATCGCTTTTCTGTAGTGGTTCAACGGATCACAAATCTCACGGTTCGGATCACATTACGGTTTTTGACCCACGGATCGGATCAGCAAGAAAATAAAAAATATTTCAATTTAACTTGCTTTCTATTTATTACTTAAAGCGAAGTACTTCTTTGATACCACAGCAAATATTACTAGATTAACTAAGAACGTTTAAACATGATTAAAGAGACAAGAGAACAGCCAGTAAAAATAAGAATAAATACACAAATTACAAGCATAGATAAATACAACAGAATATGTTACAAATAAAATAAGGCTGGTAGTATTCAAATACAGAAATGTAATAATTAGGGAAAATAACACTGCATGGTGTTCACTGTATAAATTAAATACAGATTTTTATCGAGAACGTCGCACGAGTAACTAATCGAGTTCCCTTTCACCTTTTCTTTCTGGGATTGTTTAAAATCCGCTTGCTTGTGTAAATACGAACAAATGATAAATTTATACTCTATGATGGTTAAATTTTGCAATTAATCCGTGGATCACATGCGTGCCGAACCGTGGGGCTTGGTCCGTACGGATCACGGATCAACTATGATCCGTTTAACCACTACTTTTCTGTGATTTTCATTCAGGATGATTGCTTAATCATTTCATGGAAACTGTCATATTTCCATTTGTATGTCAGGTCGTAATATTTAGAATGAACAGTTTGAAATGATTATGTGTACTGGAGCACAAACGACTCTAATAAGATCTGTAACATGATCTAATGCTGCTTTACAGGAGCGTTTCACACGACACACACCTGAGGTGATCTGCTGTCTGAACTCACACACACACACACACTCACACACACTCACACACACACACACACACACACACTCACACACATACACACACACACACACTCACACACTCACACACTCACACACACATAGCGAGAGACTCGGCTGCACACTCACTTTCACAAGGACCTTTATGAGAGTTTGTGAGTGTTTCAGCGATGAATCACACAGGATTTCTTCCTCTCTCTGCTCCGAGTTCACTCGTGTAATTGCAAAGACATTTTTGTACAGCTGATCAGCACAGGTATTATAGTTCAAAAATAATAACTGTGCACCTTTAAAGATATAAAGGATTTATTCATCCTCATATTGTTCAAATCATATAAAAGGAGATGTGTCTCTTTTGCATGCAGTGAATGTGAATGCAGAGAGGCTGTTAAGATCCAAGCATGACAAGTGTATGTGTGAGCCTAAATCACTATTTGAAGCTCTTTCTCAGGGAGCACAGCTGTATGTTTGGACAGGATGGACAGGAGGACAGCAAAGAGAAAGGAGGAGGACAAGAAGCGTCCAAAACACACCTGATCCTGGCCTCCCTGGCCTCCACAATGAATGCTGGAGCAGGAATAAATCAGTGCTTCACGAACACTCAACACTGAACTGTATTTTCAAGAAGCGAAAACATTCACTTACATAACCTGCAGAGATCTGGAGCCGCTCAACGGACACTTAGGAAAAATATTTGCATAGTAAAATTTAAAACGAGCCTCAAGTACAACAGGATTCATTATTAACCAGATTTACAAAGGGACAAGAGTCAATTCCCCCCATTCCCACTGAGAAATGTGCAGAATCACTGACAACACAAGTGTAAAAGTGTAGAATCACACACACACAAACAAACACACTTACTTTCTAACCTCTTACTCTAACCCTACACCTAAACCTACCCATCACACAAAACTACAGGCATTTCACATTCTTAAAACACTTCATTCTGTGTGATTTATAAGCTTGTTTCCTCATGGGGACCAAAACATGCCCTCACAAGGTCAAAATTTACTGGTATTACTTTACTTTTGGGACATTTGTTCCTCATAACCTAGTGAATACCAGTACACACACACACACACACAGACACACACACACACACACACACACACACACACACACACACACAC
>NW_015551116.1:258923-288059 GCF_001515605.1 Sinocyclocheilus anshuiensis
CACACACTCACACACTCACACACTCACACACACATAGCGAGAGACTCGGCTGCACACTCACTTTCACAAGGACCTTTATGAGAGTTTGTGAGTGTTTCAGCGATGAATCACACAGGATTTCTTCCTCTCTCTGCTCCGAGTTCACTCGTGTAATTGCAAAGACATTTTTGTACAGCTGATCAGCACAGGTATTATAGTTCAAAAATAATAACTGTGCACCTTTAAAGATATAAAGGATTTATTCATCCTCATATTGTTCAAATCATATAAAAGGAGATGTGTCTCTTTTGCATGCAGTGAATGTGAATGCAGAGAGGCTGTTAAGATCCAAGCATGACAAGTGTATGTGTGAGCCTAAATCACTATTTGAAGCTCTTTCTCAGGGAGCACAGCTGTATGTTTGGACAGGAGGAGGAAACCGACAGCAAAGAGAAAGGAGGAGGACAAGAAGCGTCCAAAACACACCTGATCCTGGCCTCCACATTTACCTGAATGAATGCTGGAGCAGGAATAAATCAGTGCTTCACGAACACTCAACACTGAACTGTATTTTCAAGAAGCGAAAACATTCACTTACATAACCTGCAGAGATCTGGAGCCGCTCAACGGACACTTAGGAAAAATATTTGCATAGTAAAATTTAAAACGAGCCTCAAGTACAACAGGATTCATTATTAACCAGATTTACAAAGGGACAAGAGTCAATTCCCCCCATTCCCACTGAGAAATGTGCAGAATCACTGACAACACAAGTGTAAAAGTGTAGAATCACACACACACAAACAAACACACTTACTTTCTAACCTCTTACTCTAACCCTACACCTAAACCTACCCATCACACAAAACTACAGGCATTTCACATTCTTAAAACACTTCATTCTGTGTGATTTATAAGCTTGTTTCCTCATGGGGACCAAAACATGCCCTCACAAGGTCAAAATTTACTGGTATTACTTTACTTTTGGGACATTTGTTCCTCATAACCTAGTGAATACCAGTACACACACACACACACACAGACACACACACACACACACACACACACACACACACACACACACACACACACACACTTTCTCTCACACACACTCACTCACACACAGACACACACACAATTTCTCTCACACAAACACATACACACACACACTTTCTCTCTCTCTCACACACACACACACACACAAAGACACACACTTTCTCTCTCTCTCACACAAACACACACACAGCTGCTCACATGTTCTCTAGAAGTCATTTGCATATATTTGCCTGTAGGCTGGAGCTCAAACAAACGCAAAGGCAGTTTTGGGTAAAATCTGTCTTCGGTTGAATGAACTCACTGCAACCGTCCTTATCTGAGTCACAAAAGACGTTCCACCACCAACAGCCAAAACACACTCAAACACAGCGCTGTGTCAGCGTCACACACCAACACAACAACATCTCAAAGCACATAACTCAGCCCTTCATTCATTCAGCTCATTCTTCTGCAATGATGCTCACAGCAGCCTTCTGACCAAAAGCACAATCCAAAAACAGATCCAGACACCAGCAACCTTCTGTTCAAATATTATGTTTACCACTGTTTACTGACATCTTCAAAACCACAAATGACACAAAACATCCTCTCAATCACACGATCGAGCGATGAGCACATCTGGAGCGACTGAAGATTGCAAGGATTCTCAATAGCAACCTGTGTGTGTGAGACCGAGAGAGAGGATGTGTGTCGCTTAAAGACCAGACCTGTCTGCTCTTTTGCATTTTTTCATTCACCATTTATAATCATAATCATAATAATTCTGAGCTAACTTCAAACTTAGAGGGAGGCTGAGAGACCTACAGTATGTGCGCTGTAATCAGGTCAGCGCTGATGACACTAGAACTCAGAGCTAGCACAGGACCGCTAACACTCAGAGCTAGCGATGGACCGCACACACTCAGAGCTAGCGATGGACCGCTCACACTCAGAGCTAGCGATAGACCATTAAAACTCAGAGCTAGCGATGGACCGCTCACACTCAGAGCTAGCGATGGACCGCACACACTCAGAGCTAGCGATGGACCGCTAAGACTCAGAGCTATCGCAGGACCGCTAAGACTCAGAGCTAGCGCAGGACCGCTAAGACTCAGAGCTAGCGCAGGACCGCAAACACTCAGAGCTAGCGCAGGACCGCTAACACTCAGAGCTAGCGATAGACTGCTAAGACTCAGTTCTAGCGCAGGACCGCTAAGACTCAGAGCTAGCGCAGGACCGCTAAGACTCAGAGCTAGCGCAGGACCGCAAACACTCAGAGCTAGCGCAGGACCGCTAACACTCAGAGCTAGCGCAGGACCGCTAACACTCAGAACTAGTGATGGACAGTTAAACACTCAGAGCTAACGATGGACCGCTAACACTCAGAGCTAGCGATGGACCGCTAACACTCAGAGCTAGCGATGGACCGCTAACACTCAGAGCTAGCGATAGACCGCTAACACTCAGAGCTAGCGATGGACGGCTAAACAAGATGGACCGCTAACACTCAGAGCTAGCGCAGGACCGCTAACACTCAGAGCTAGCGATGGACCGCTAACACTCAGAGCTAAGGCAGAACCGCTAACCCTAAGAGCTAGCGCAGGACCACTATCACTCAGAGCTAACGATGGACCGTTAACACTCAGAGCTAATGCAGGACCGCTAACACTCAGAGCTAGCGCAGGACCGCTAACACTCAGAGCTAGCAATGGACGGCTAAACACTCAGAGCTAACGATGGACGGCTAAACATTCAGAGCTAGCGATGGACCGCTAACACTCAGAGCTAACGCAGGACCGCTAACACTCAGAGCTAGCGCAGGACCGCTAACACTCAGAACTAGTGATGGACAGTTAAACACTCAGAGCTAACGATGGACCGCTAACACTCAGAGCTAGCGATGGACGGCTAAACACTCAGAGCTAACGATGGACGGCTAAACACTCAGAGCTAACGATGGGACCGCTATCACTCAGAGCTAGCGATGGACCGCTAACACTGAGAGCTAATGCAGGACCGCTAACACTCAGAGCTAGCGATAGACCGTTAACACTTAGAGCTAGCGATAGACCGCTAACACTCAGAGCTTGCGATGGACCGCTAACACTCAGAGCTAGCGGTGGACTGCTAACAATCAGAGCTAACGCAGGACCGCTAACACTCAGAGCTAGCGATGGACGGCTAAACACTCAGAGCTAACGATGGACGGCTAAACACTCAGAGCTAACGATGGACCGCTAACACTCAGAGCTAACGCAGGACCGCTAACACTCAGAGCTAGCGATAGACCGCTAACACTCAGAGCTAGCGATGGACGGCTAAACACTCAGAGCTAACGATGGACGGCTAAACACTCAGAGCTAGCGATAGACCGTTAACACTCAGAGCTAGCGATAGACCGTTAGCACTCAGAGCTAACGCAGGACCGCTAACACTCAGAGCTAGCGCAGGACCGCTAACACTCAGAACTAGTGATGGACTGCTAACACTCAGAGCTAGCGCAAGGCCGCTAACACACACTGACCCTAAACACATCACACAGACACACACTGTCCTGCTGTGCCTCTCACACGAACAAAAGATGAAACCTTAAACAGTGACGATTCCTTGAGCTCAAAGCAAACAACAGGATCTTAATGAGCTGAAAGCCAAATTAATCAATGAGGAATCATATTTCTGATCACGTGCTCATACAAAACCATTCGCCAGGTTCCTGTACTGTTTGCTGCTTTCACAGCACGGCTGCACGGAGCTGAACATCAGACAGATGAGGGTCAGGTGCAGTGTGGGTCACGGCTGATGGACAGAACAGATGCAGCGTGTAATGCTCTAAACACATGCGTGAGCCGTAAGAACTCGTGTCCTGGAAACAATGTCTAACATCTCACCACAGCTTCTGTATGCTGATGTTAAGATAACTGTGCTCCTGTCAAAATATTTCAAATGGCCAGTGAAATCAAAGAAAGTGCACATCACTGTTGTAAGGTAGCCTAGATGAACATGAAATTTGATGTTTTTTGTTTGTATGTTTTTTACAAAAGAAAAAATGTTAAACAACTGACAGTAATCTCCAGTGATGCTACTGTCAAATTTTGCCATTTTGAATAGAAAACAGCCAATATAATTTACATGAAATTACATGTAATGTGATTCATATTATGAAATGTATGTGAATGTGACGTGACAAGAAAGACAAACAGCATATTAGACATAAAATCAAGATGAATGTGTGCAAATTGTAAATGAATGTAGTCGACATAGAAACCTGCCGTTCCTGGAAGCCTTGTAGCAAAATAAAAATATAATTTACATATAGTTCAAATGCATAACTTCACAGTAATGTTTTAATTCTTCTATTCTCTTCAATAAAAATAATTATTTGTGACATGTCAATCTGTATGACAACTCTCAGCCAAAATATGATCCTGACAGTCCTATTTCAAACCTCTTTTCATGTACAGCCTAAATATTCTGAAGCTTAAATAGCAATAATAAAACACTCAATAACTAAACAAGACAAACAGACAAAACAATCTCGCTCCTCAAGCATTTATTCCACTGGTCTTGTGTAAATGTGCTTAAAGTGAACATTAATAAACCTCATCGACTTTGATGAGTAAGTGCATGTTTGTTCGTCAGCTTATCGCTGTAACTGCAGTAAATACAAAGATGCTTTCTGATGCTTTTCATGTCCTGCTGCCAAAGCCACTCAGAAGAAAGCATGTCAAACACTTCAAGAGCCTTATTTTCATCTTATTTTCCTAATATAACTATTAGCACTTGCAAAACCACAAAATAAGCTTTTAAAACTCCAAGTCTTATGGACACAAAGCACTGAGTCTTCAAACTCTCAGCTCCTGTGTTCTTGTGTTTTTCACTGTCCTGCAGCAGTATAACACCCATCACCACTCAGTGTATTTGTGTCGTCAGAGGAGTCTTTTTGTTTGTCTTTTGAGGAGTAATGACAATAGTTGAACAAGGCTGTTGTGAATACTTCAGTATGTGGGGGATCGTTGTCTCCTGTCAGATGTGCTCATAAGTGTGGCGAAATGAACAAATATTCAGGTGGAGTCGAGGCACTGTCAGGGGACGATGAGAGGCCCCGGGGTTCATGCAACACTCCATTCTGTCATTACATTTAACCTGCTTCTGGGGCCATTACTGGCACACTTCAGTACGAGCGGCTCCATTAAAGCCCCTGCGGCCCTCAGCGCCAAACCCCGAGCCTAATTACCATCAGAGCCCGAGGAGGAGAAATCTACAAGCGGAAATACAATGGTGACGGGTCACACGCCGGCGGTGCCCTCCTGCTGGACTCCCAGGGTGTTCAGATGGACCGGGCTCCAGACCGAGGTAATTGTGCCCATTTAAATGTGTCTGCCAGGAGAAGAAGAGCTGGTGTGTGGACAGAGAGGACAGGCTCTGCATTTTATGATGGTCCTGCTCTCTTTGGGCTCACTTCACGCTGGAATAAGCTCTCAGACAATCCACAGTCAACTGGGGAAACTGCAGCAGCTCTGTTTGGAGAGAGACAGGACCAACCAAAGCCGTAACCAGTCTGATGTGCAGATGTCCACGTCACCAAAGCTGTGCTCCATCCAGAGATTTGGGAAATTAAATTCACTTCAATCCGTCGTCATCACACGAGGGCCCACGATCAGTCCAAAAGAGACCATAAACACCTTCCTGAAGCAGGTCACAAGTGTGCTAAACCTTAATGCATTCAGAGAGAAGGTCAATTACATCCGTCCTGCGATTCTTGACTTCTATCAGAAGTGTCTTATGAAGCCAGAAGCTGAGGGCAAGCGTTCTTCCTGAGGGTCATGTCTCACAATCACTCACCGCTTCGTGGACGGTGACTTTAGCAAGGACAAACCAGACGTGTGATCAGGGCCGCATTAACCACTGGTCTAGGCGGGGCTGAAGCCCCGGGGCCCGAGCAAGGAGGGGGCCCGTGATTGGCTGTGGAGTAGATTGACGGGCATCGGTAGCGCTGATCGCCAAAGCCCCACCTCGCCCCTCACTTTTTAGCGCTATATTATTTAGTGGAGTTTTTCCGTAAATTCCATGCATTACCATTAGAGATTAAAATGTCACATTTGAATTTTGTATACCAATCAAATGCATTTATTATATATTTTACTTTTGAACAAACTGTGCACGTAGCCTATCTATCAGGTAATCGCTGCGCCTAATGTCTGCATTCACCTCTCTTCACTTCGTTCTGGTGTAATCTAGAAACGGTCATGCAAAGAGCAATCTTCGATAAGTAAAAATGTCAACTATTCTAAAAAAAATTGCGAGAGAAAAAAATGAGGAGAGAGGGGAAAACATGAATTAGTCACTAAAATCCACAGCTAGTTTATTTTACTAAAGCTGATGATGGAGTGGGAGTTGTGGAACCACAAATGGACCGGACACATGAGCAGATAAAACACATCATCCACACAGATTTGAGGTTAGTTTGATTATTAACTATAAATGTATATTGCTATTCTGTGTTTTAACAAACTCTATACGCCTAGTATATTCGCTTATGGGTTGAGAAATTCATTTTGCACATCATGATGTAAGCTTTTCCTTTAAACTTAAGCATTGTGGTTTAAAAACAAATTTAACTGTTAAGGGACATTAAGCAGTGGGGCAGAATTCATTTTGGCAAATGCGCACGTTAAGACGGTTTCTGATACGCGCGGAGCGCACTTACTCGTACCGCGCCTGACTAAACTAAGTTATTTTTTGCGCCTTCTGTTTAAACGTTCGAATACACATAGTTATGTGTCCTTCGCATAGAGTTGATCAGGTTGTTGATTGTGGCCTGTGGAATGTTGGTCCACTCCTCTTCAATGGCTGTGCGAAGTTGCTGGATATTGGCAGGAACTGGAACACGCTGAGAAAACACTGGTAGAAAGCGGTGGGCATCATGAAACACCAGGTCTGTGTGTGAGCTCTCCTGAATCCTGAGGTCCTCCAGAGGAGAGACAAAGCCCAGATCAGCGTCTCCACAAGCAGAACATCAGCCTTCCCTTTTAACATTCATGAAGTCTAGAAGAGGCCAGCAGCAGCCAACAGCCATAATTTACAGCAAATCATAAAATCGGATTAAAGTTGTGTGTTATGAAGGCTCTTTGTCCCCCGTTTGATTTGCAAGTCCTCTTCCTCTATTGCGCCCCAGGTGTCTCTGCACCCGTGCCTGAGCTACACTCCACCCGTACACAATTTCAATTTGTTTGTGTGATATAGTGCTGCGGGGGTCCTGGAAAACCTCCTGCATAAATCAGTCACGTATGGTGGGTTGCACACATATACGGCGTTACCCATAAACCCACGCTCTGGTCTCCCACACATATTAAAGAAAGGTGGACAGGTAAGAGACTGATGAAAAGGACCGGCATCTGGTCTCGATATTACAGTAACTTTCTGTCTTCTGAAGTGACACAATCACTTTAAATGATGAACAGAGTGAAATTTAAACCTTTATTCACTCTCAAAATCAAATCCAACACTGATCGACACAGACTATATCAAATGATGTCAAAACTGGTTGGCTTCTACATACGTATGCAGTGAATAAAGATTTCTGAATCTCTGTTCATCAGACAAAGTGATTGTGTCACTTTAGAAGGCTTTGAATATATCAATCAAATCATAGGATTCATTTCACACTTCCTTTTGTCTCCTTTTGGAGCTTGCCAATTTTGAGTTTGAGTTTTGACTACAACAGATTTTCATCATTTGAACAAAAACAGCTCAATTATTCTAAGCAGCAACTGATTTTCATAGTTTGTACTGTAGTCACTTGTTAACCTTTAATGTTATGGTAATGTACCAAATGACAAGGTTCCCTGTATAGATTACTGTACCTGCTATATATCCAAATAAATCCATTTTAGAAATCAGAAAGCCTGCTAATGATTTAATGAGAGAACTTTTAGTGAGGAAATCTCTGATATAGCTGGGTAGAAAGTAATCCCCATTTCTTCCTTCTGTAGATGATCTGTGTTATAGAGTAAACGAGTTATTTCTGCAGCACTCATAAACCTCTCATACACATCTGTGATGCTCATCAAGACACATACTTTATAAGCTCGGTTCAGCACAAGGTTATGCTGCATTACTGCTGTCTAACATTTCTCTCACATTTAAACTAAAGATCCAGTGGATGTCCTCCAGGAGCCTCTCATTCATTCCCACTCATAAACCTGTGCCCAAGATTTCTCTGAACACCCAGCAGACACGCGAGTGGGTCACTACATCAGAGGCACATCAGGACCCTCTCTCCGCTCCTCCGCTCGTCTCTGATCAGACCTTGTTTCAGACACACTTCACTGCACAAAGCGTGTGAAAAGTCCAAACAAGTGTTTTGAGCAAACATCCTAATAAATGCAGATGAAGACCTCAGTAATGTGGAGCAGAAGGACAGCAGCTCTCTAATGCCTGCTGATCATCACACACACTATAGTGAGCTCATCTCAGAGACACACACATATCAGCTTAATGAGATTTCTGTCCAAACCCAAGCCCTTACAGAAAGCTGTGCACATCACTGGACTTGCATATAAACATGGTTTGGCTGATTTATGAGCATTTCTACCAAAATAAAATGTCTTTATATTTCACTATATTACTGATGATCACAAGTACAGCTAAACAAGGACAACTACACTCTCTCAAACACACACACACACACACACACGCGGCTCTGAAGAAAAAAGCAACCCAAAGGATCTTCAGAAATAAGTGTGTATATAAGCAGCAGTGAATGACAGGTCATATTTCTGGATTTCTAAAACAAGCCAAACATTGTGGACCACTGATTTGACAGACCTGAATATTTAATGAGTTCATATCTAAAAGATGCATTTATGGTGGTTCGTTGACATTTGCTGATTCACCTTCCTGTTATATAAAAAAAGGGCAAATGGACTTCATGAACCATTTTTATGTACATTTTACAAAACCATCTGCCATTTGGGGCAGTGCTAAAATGTTTGGTTAAGATTTTTAAGTCAATGACAGAAAAAGTCATGCAGTCAATGCACAAATATATCCACCTCCCGTCTCTGCCAAAGTGGAGCTTGTGTAGAGAATCGTCCTGAAACGGCTGATCATGGCCAAACGCAGCCACTCGATTCACACTCGCTCTGCAGGATAAACTTACTCGAGAAGATGAAGAGCAAGAGAGTCTGTCTCACCGGCAGTCCATCGCCTCACAGGACAGAAGTCCTTCAACACGCCAAATCAGGCAGAGCAGCGTTCACAGGCCCAAACGCTGAGGACCTCTCTCACTTAAAATGGGGCCTTTTCTGTTGTACAACCAGAGTATGTAGTGAGTCTTTATTTTAAACAGCGAAAGTACTGAATGTTCTTTGCAGGTTCTACTGTAGATTTCTGTGACATCCGTTTGCATGAATGAAGGCTGCTTCTTCCAGTCTGAAAGACTTCATAAAAACACTCACAAAAACTGCAGACATCAGACTTGTTTCTTAACAACCCAACACTGAAACGCTTCGCTCAGCACAGTTTTCATTGTCTGAGCTCTAAAATTACTGCTCATGTCAACTTTGCATCAAAAATCCCCCCATAAGAAGAAACCTTGTTTCTGACGATTTCATGCTCTGATCAAATGCAGTCATGCAGCGTCACAGAACTTCAGTGTAACTCTCTCCCTCCCTCTGTCTCTCTGTGTCTCTCTCTCTGTCTCTCTCTCTCTCTCAAGATTCAAGATTCAAGTAGCTTTATTGGCATGGTAAAAAAGTATCTTTACATTGCCAAAGCATAGAAACATTTAAATCGTCTCTGTCTCTCTCTCTCATGTCTTTGATATTGTGACAAACCTGCTGTTGAGGGCAGGGAACAATAACAGCTACTGCAAATATTTACATGCCATTTCAAAGCCATTGCGTATATGATTATGTTTTTGTTTGTGAAGTGCTGACAGGTCATATTCAGACAGAGGGAGAGATTTGAATAAAAAGTACACCTGTCAGTTTGCTCAGCAAACAGACCAAGCATTAAATAAAGACGCCAGCTGTTGTCTAATTTAGCCGGCGTTGGGATTGCCAGGGGTGTGAGAGCACAGCACTATTAACATGTGTCAGGACCCTCCCCATCGTCTTCAATCATCTCAGCAGAGCCAGAGTCAATTACCAGAGATAACCTTTCTGCTCTGGACGCCATCCAATCCTCAGGTTTGCTAGAACTTCCTGATGTTCACATCTTGAGGATGAACTGATAATGACAATTTACATTATTGGGTGAACTATTCCTTACGTCGTTTGTTAGTTACTTTGTTTGTTTTTTTATCGCCATATTAGCATCAAGGCTATTTGCATGGCAAACACAAGGTCAGCATCATAATCCATAGAAATTTTAATTATTACATAAAACCTTTTAACTTGACATAAGACAAAAAATCTAAAATACATTCAGGTGATACATTACAAAATAATCCACTTATAGGCGCAAAACGTTTTCTGTCAGTATTATAAAAGTCACAGTCCACCAGGATATGTTTAACAGTCGAAGGAACTTGACATGAGATGCATATCAATAGAAACCCATGTGTAAGTCTTGAGTGATTTAGTCGGCACCTAGTATAGACAACTTGGTACTGTCTTGATTTGAAGTTATTCCTCATCGTTCCAACCGTGTAACTTTTTCTTGCTGTGGAACATAAAAGGAGACATTTTGAAAAAGTTGTCTGTCTGTTTTTTGAAGCAATTACAATGAACTGGGATTGAAACGTGCAATCTTTAAAATAATTATATTGTACATAATATATGCTCAAAATACAGTATATAAGTATTGTGAAATCAAATGAGAGCTCTGTGTAAGGAACAAACCAAAATTTAAGCATTTATTAAATTCACTGCATTAGAGATTAGTCAATTATTTTGAACCACTATGAAAATAACTAATTGTCCACAAAAAGACCCAGTCTTCATTCATTTTTATTATTGCGAAAAGTTTGACCAGAATATTTTGTGTTTCACAGAGAAAAGACAGTCACAAGGATCTGTAACATCATCATCAACCCTGTTGATGCAAATCACAGCAAAGCTCTGACAGATCTCCAGAGGTAAGAAATGAATCTCTACCCTGCTTAACCAAAACATCCTTGGTGCTTTCACCTCACTGCACCCTGAAGCTTGGAAAAGGCCCTGCATTGTTCCTCATGGGTCTAAAGATGATTTCTTAGTAAGACAGAAAGCATCAGGCCTGAGTGAGAAGACCCTCATACAGTAAATCATACATCCCCAAAGACCTCTCCGTTCTCAGCATGCTCTCCGATGTCCAGCTTACCGACTAAAAACTAATGACACTTCAAACACAGCCAAGTACACAGTAAAAAGCTTTATCTTAAGAAGATAAAGCTCATAAAGAAAATGGAATAAAATTAAAAAAAAATAAAATTAAAATCAAATTTTCAGATAAAAATTATATACTTTAAAATTATAAGATACTCTTTTAGCCTACAAGCATTCAAGAAAATTAAAGGGGTCATGAACTGAGAAATCAAAATTCCATTGATCTTTTGATAGACAAGTCATTGCATAAAAACCACTTTATGATGTAACAGTGTGGATAAGCAGCGCCTCCACAGAAGATAATCAATGCCTGCTGCTACATAACTGCCTGTTTAGCTCCGCCCATCGATTCTACAGCACTGCCGCCTGTTTAGCCCCACCAGCCGATTCTACAGCACTGCCTGTTTAGCCCCGCCCACCGATTCTACAGCATTGCCTGTTTAGCTCCGCCCATTGATTCTACATAACTGCCTGTTTAGCCCCGCCCGCCGATTCTACAGCATTGCCTGTTTAGCTCCGCCCATTGATTCTACATAACTGCCTGTTTAGCCCCGCCCGCCGATTCTACAGCATTGCCTGTTTAGCTCCGCCCATTGATTCTACATAACTGCCTGTTTAGCCCCGCCCGCCGATTCTACAGCATTGCCTGTTTAGCTCCGCCCATTGATTCTACATAACTGCCTGTTTAGCCCCGCCCGCCGATTCTACAGCATTGCCTGTTTAGCTCCGCCCATTGATTCTACATAACTGCCTGTTTAGCCCCGCCCGCCGATTCTACAGCATTGCCTGTTTAGCTCCGCCCATTGATTCTACATAACTGCCTGTTTAGCCCCGCCCGCCGATTCTACAGCATTGCCTGTTTAGCTCCGCCCACCGATTCTACAGCACTGCCTGTTTAGCCCCACCCGCCGATTCTACATCACTGCCTGCTTAGCTCCGCCCACCTGTTTAGCCCCGCCCACCGATTCTACAGCACTGCCTGTTTAGCCCCGCCCACCGATTCTACAACACTGCCTGTTTAGCTCTGCCCATCGATTCTACATAACTGCCTGTTTCGTTTAGCTCTGCCCGATTCTACAGCACTGCCTGATTAGCCCCACCCACCGATTCTACATCACTGCCTGTTTAGCTCCGCCCACCCAAGAGGACATATGACTGACAGGTAAAGCAACCAATCACGTTTCGTTTTGTGACGAGTCATGTTTAGGGCTGTGGAAATGTCCCCACAATAACAGACCGGCGTGTAAAACTCTTGGACATATTTTAAAGATTCTATGCCGCAAACTTTAAATATTTCACATACTTTTAAAAATCCAGCATTTAGTTGATCCTGATAAGCGCTCATTATCACAGTTGTAAACACGACGGCTTTCTTCTAACATGAAGGGGGTTTGGCGTCACGGCATCTTTGTTTCCAGGCGGAATGAAAAATCCAGCGTTTAGTT
The DNA here is from genome assembly GCF_001515605.1 of Sinocyclocheilus anshuiensis. Classification (NCBI taxonomy): domain Eukaryota; kingdom Metazoa; phylum Chordata; class Actinopteri; order Cypriniformes; family Cyprinidae; genus Sinocyclocheilus; species Sinocyclocheilus anshuiensis. The sequence goes on from NW_015551116.1 coordinate 271,693, forward strand.
GATCCTGATAAGCACTCATCGTCACAGTTGTATACACGACAGCTTTCTTCTTCCGTGAGGGGGTTTGGCATCACGGCATCTTTGTTTCCAGGCAGAACGTTAAAGAATGTGACACACACGTCTCCCGGAAATCCTGTATAATTCAACAAATCCGATGACAACTTCGAAACTCCTGAAGTGTTTCCAATTTTGTGTGCCGTATGCATCAGACGTTCAGCCAACAGTCCATGGGCATGACATCTGAGGCTGATAGTGTGTTCACACCTGTCTTGTTTTGTTCGATTGAATCAAACTCAAGTTCGTTTCCCCTCTTGGTGTGGACCTTTTTGGCAGGTGTGAATACAGCAACGCACAGCAACGTGACGTGTGCGCGCTAAATAGGCTAAAGCTTGCTGCAAAACTTACCATGACTATGTTGGGGGAAAATAGTAAGGAGATATTTTAATTATTTATTAATAAACTAGTGTTTTATGAGTCAGTATCCAATGAAGTTGATGATCCTGACTTGCCATCTCATCATTGGACACACCTTTAGAAAGAAATGCATCTTTACGGATTACATAAGAGTTTTTGTTTTGGATTTGAATTATTTCGTTGTATTTGGTCCGGACCAAAGCAAGTGAACTAGCGGACTTTCCTGGTGTGAATACACCCTGAGACTACTCCGAAGACAACAATACACTGTTCAGTGCCAAGCTGTGGAAAAACAGTGTTTGCATTGCCTTCCTTCTGATCCCAACGTTAGGAAAGAGTGGCTGAACTTCATTTTTAATGAACTCTGACTTTTGTTCAATTAATTTGACCGCGGATTCGTTTACAAACAAGACAATTTGATGCAGGATTTTCAAAAAGACTGAAACTAAAAGACGATGCTGTGTGAATATATTGGATCCGACATTAATGTCGCTACACAAGTGTGAGTAACTGTTTTCATTACGTGAACACTGTTGCTTGGTCTGTTAAACAGATTTTAATATGAGTATTAATGCATTTTTAACCTAAATCACAGCAGTGTCCATCTGTGAGGAAAGTACACTGTCAAACATACACAACTGTTAGCCAATCACAGCACTGGGCATTTACTTCTGAGTCTACAATCCTCCACGCCTATTCAAACAGAGCGTTCTGATGAGAAAATAGACTATTACTTCTAAAGTTTGATGTTTTTTGATGTAAAAATCTTGATAATTTAAGTGGACCTCAGAGAAGAGTGCAAAACTATAAAATATGCAGTTCGTGACACTTTAAACAAAAATAAAGTCGAGTTAAGGCAAAGTAAGAGTTACGTGACTCAGATATATTCTAAACTAGAATATATGAATGAAAATTGTTGAAAATGAATTTGGGTTGCCGAAATTGATGCATCACTCCCTATAAAGGGTCTCAGCTGTCAAATTAGTTGATGTGTTACATCAAGCTTTTGAATGATTTTTGGCCAGCATTCTCTCATGATCTGTGTGTCAAGTTGTGTTAAGAATACAAGCTGCAGGATGAGTTTGGGAAAGAATTATTTTGACTAGGGATGTAACGATTCACAACTCACGATTCGATTCGATTCATGATTTTTTTTTTTTTACAAAATGAGATTTAAGACAAATTATAAATTAAATGTGTCCTTTTATTATTGCTTGGACAAAATGCTGCACATTTCTTTGTGAAATTGAAATATAACTCTATAATAATATACTAATATAGCACTTGCATATTATTGCTCTTTAATCGATTTTCAACCAGCTCGCGGTTAATCGTTACATCCCTATTTTTGACCATTCAAAACTGCAGAAAATCCAGGCTAGTAGAAATGTCATTATCTGGTCTTAAAATTTTGAACCTCTCTTGCAAATGAACGTCTGGTTTCATTCCCCCTCAATGCCATTTCAGACCCTCACGGTTTAGATGTTTTACCAAATGAATTTTCTCTGAATGCACCCATGTTTCTTCCTAAAAGCACAGCAGGGTGTTAGATTATCAAAGATGATCCAGCATGGCCACTGAAATGGAATAAACCGTTAATAAAAGCGGTTTTCGCTGTCGGTAGGACAGTGTGGCGAGGATAATCCCAAATGGCCAGAACAGAGAAAGAAATGAAAGCAAACAGACTTTTATCCCCTGTATATCTAACACACGTTTAGACCACAGCAGATGTGTCCTGGAACCTGCAGCCACATCTTTATATGCAAATGGCACATAAAGCGGCCCCAAAGCTTTCACACCAAATATCAAAAATGAAAATCTAAATGATGTTGAGGGAATCACTTGCCATTAGAGCTGGAAAGGCAAAGGCAGAGACGGCCCGATAAACCACTCCATATCAACACAAGCATCAGCAGAAGAGATGAGGGCACCTGGGATCCGTTCTTCTGATGCCAAACCCAACAGAGGCTGTCATCGGACGACACACTTGTGCACCATAGAGCATTTTCAGTAACACTTTAGTATAGGGACCAATTCTCACTATTAACTAGTTGCTTATCAGCATGCCTATTAATAACATATTGGCTGTTTATTAGTGGCTATAAAGCACATATTCTGTATGACCATATTCTACATCCCTAATCCTACCCAATACCTAAACTTAACAACGACATTACTAACTATTAAGCAGCAGCAAATTAGGAGTTTGAGGCAAAGTTGTAGTTAATGTTTTGTTAATAGCGAAAATTGGACCTTAAAATAAAGTATGACCATGAAACACTCATGACGAGGCTCAGGTCACACAGTGCAGGACAGTAACACAGACAGCACAGGCATGACAGACCAATCTGGACATGTAATAGGTCTATTAAAATGCCCGACAACAATGAAAGCGGCCTCAGGATGTTCATTTTCCAGTCCATTTATAGGGCCGTAGAGATGATGCAGTGCTTGGGTTTAGTCCGCTTGCGGAGGAATGTAGACTGCAGTTAGGAAGACTGAACTGAATTCCCACGGGAGGCAGAAAGGGCGCAACTTATTTGTTAGCGTTCAATAATCAGAGAGTGGTGCACTCATCTGTGGCCATCGGAGTGTTAATCATGATGCAAACTCCTCCTCTATGTGTGTCCATTTCACACACTGGCATCACTGCATTCTAGAAAACATCTAGAAAACTGAACATCAGCCTCTCTCCACAAAAAAACTCAGCAGGAGCTCATCATTTAGAAATCTTAATATTATCCGAAACCTGCATGACTAAAGCTGTGTTCCAGACAACTTCCTACTTGAAAATAATGTCTTGAGCGCCACTCCAGGTCTGGAACTGCATACCATTATATTTTACAGTAAATAGTTTGCAAGTGTTGAATTAGGGGTGTAACGGTACACGTATTCATACCGAACATTATTCTGTCTTTGGGTTTGGTACGCGTGTGTACCGAACTAATACAGCATTGTTTTAAACACAGCACGAGTGGAACTTAACTGGAAACTTACAGTTTTATACATTGTTACTTTTAATAAGAAACAAATTCTTACAAATTATGTCAATTTTTTTCAGGAATGTCAAACAATAAATAAGTCAGATCGCTGTATAAACGCCTCAGTTCAAAACCAAAGCACGGAGCACAAGTGATCATACCTTCATATTTACTGCTGGTTTCAGCATGAAATACACATGAATGAATGCTTCATGTAATCGCTCAAACAGTGTTTCAACCGCGGAAAGACCTCAATAAAACAGCGCGGAAATAAAATGTCACGCAGCATTTCATTTACCTCAGGCAAGTCATCAGTGTACACAGCTCATTAATTTGCTAGAGAAATGAAGTCTAGAGAATAGCATTTCACAAAATATTAGACTATTTATTCATTATGTTTTACTTTACCTGTTAGTGATGTCTTAATTATCTAAGGTATGTTTAAATAAATCTGTTATGAAAAAAATTATGACAGCCACTGTGTAAATGGTTATATTTCAACAACAAATAGAAATTTTATAATTTAGAAGTTAATTTAAAAACATTGTACAATTTGTGCAAAAATTTGCATACATTTTTTAAAGCCGAGTGTTGATTATTATATTTAAAAATAAATAGTTATTAAATTTCAGTTTGGGCTCTGTTGTTTATTGTAACCTTATTGTAATGTAAAAGGGCTCCCTATAGTTTAGAGCATAAACTGAGGTAGATTATTGTCCCTAAGAAAATTGTAGTTATAATTGAATTTACTTAAAGAAAGAGTCATTTGTTCAGTAAACCACTGTTTATAATAATTTAAAAAATAATAAAAAATATGTTGAAATTATTGCTTTTCGTTAAAATCTTTATTAATGCCAAAAATGCTTACATGTATGTGTCTTTTTGTTCGCTCGGGCAGCCATGTTGCCGCTGAAGCCGGTTTACGCTGAGATAATTCATACCCCTTCGTTTGAAGTGTGGTCCTGAAAAATCTTCGTTTGAAGGGCTATCTGGCCCTTCCCCTTACCCTATCCCTCCAACCAAAAGAGAATCGAGACACCCCTACCCCTTCACATGAACGCGCGAAACGGAGGGGTAGGGGAAAGGGGACGGGCTAAGGGGCAGAATTGGGATTGGGCCCAAATGTGTTAGAGAAAGATGGAGGGATGTGGAGTTATGGTACACAATCGGCTGACATCTCTAGAACGGTTCAATGAAGATGAATGTGCTGTCCACTGTTATATTTACTCTCGGTGTGCATCAAGCGCTCTTCACACAAGGAGAAATTCATCTGAACAATTAAACCAAGCCAGCATTCAGTTCACAGACACCTCCAATCAACCTAATTAACTAAATTGACCAGACGTTCCCCTGGCTGTTTCCATTGCCTGAACCACATTTGTATGCAACACTTTCCCTTCCCAGAAAGGACAAGCGCAGGCGCGCTGAGCCGGGAGAGTGAGGATGAACACCGATCCTGTCGATCGGCCTGACAGTTTATCAGTGAGAGGCAGGCGACGGCCCTCAATCCCAGAGCCTCATTGACGAGGGATCGGTCTACGGTCACGGCACTGAAGCCAGATCCCAGTGATATAAACTGCATGGGATATTAATGCAGTCACAGAGGGTCATTATAAATGGCCCTGCGCTCAAGGACACTCAGGAAAACAACCGCTCACAATCGAAAACATGTCAAGCCAGTTAATGCCTAATCAATACCAAACCATAGACTGATTCAAAATAAAAACACAATCATTTACGTAGTTCACTTTTCACACAGCACCAGGATCTATATGCCACAATAACTTGAACACAGTGTTCGTTGGAGGAGCTTCATTTGGTGAAGAAAAAATAGTTATAAACAAATCCGAGTCAATGGTTGCCAATAGTTATTACAAAAAATAAAGTAAACGGCATCAAACATCTATAACGTGAATAAATCCCTTGCATTTGCGACCAAATTTTGTGGCAAGTGACTAAATGTCTGTCATTAGCCATTGGCTAGTAATCTGTTAGACTGCACTCACCAGTGACTCTCATGCACTGAGTTGTGTCCTATAGAACTGAACTAAGTTGAATTATCAGGGTGTGGAACTAGCAGTTGTAAACAGTTATAAAACAGAAATAAAGCAAATTGGACAGTTCACTTTATTCCTTCGCAGATAGTTGCGTTTTTACACTGTTCCCACTGATATCAATGGATTTGCAGTGCACAGCAAACTCTAGTGTGTAGGTACCCAAATCACTGTCGCTTGGCACACAAAAAGAGAATGCAAGAGTCTATATATTTCTTGTCCAAGTCATCTGGAATTATTCCAAGTCCAAGAAGAAGGATCGGGGTATAATGATATGTGATGTAAACTGTATAAAGTGTCTATTGTTAGAGATTTTGCAGTATGTAAATAGATCCATTTAGCACAGTACTAAAAGTTACTGACACAAGATGGATAAAGAAACATTCACAAAGAAGCATGTAAAGAAGGGGATGTGCTTGATGGTAAATAGATTTAAGTTCAACAAACTGTGAAGAAGAACACAGTATTGGTCATATCACCCACCGCAGGGTCTATTCAGAAATAACGTGCAAATGGCAATGCCACTTTGCTAGCACTCACCTAGTACCATACACATTTTGATTTCAGCAAATCAGCTCGCTCAAATAATCAACATGATTAATATTCATGAGCCAGACACTGTGCTGTTGAGAGAAGATGAGAGCAAATGTAAACTGACTCTGTGAGTGAGGAAAATATTATATTTTAGCCTAAATCTTAGAATTTTTAAATTAATATTATAAGTAGCATTTAATAATATTAATGCTAGTTTTTTTGTTGTTTGTTTCTTTCTTTTTTTTCAGAAGCATTAAATGACCAATAACTTCAAGAATCGTAATTCACTTTTCAAGTACAAAGTCTCATCTATTCTAGCAACCCTTATGCAGACGGCCTTCCCTCAGCCCAGATTTACTCACACTAGTCATGTCCATGCAATTATTCACCATTTTCACAACACAAGAAGGTCAATGACTTCTCATTTGCTTCGACTTAAACCTTTTGCTTTGCCGAATCAAACAGTATGCAATGTAGGCTCTTGCGTCCATGAGTCTTTGGAGGCTTTCAAAAGCATTTCGCGCTTTCATTTGTATTTATCCGGCATGGCTGCACCAAAGAGGCTGAGGGTCCAGACATGCAGAATTAATCCATAACCAGTCCTGTCCTCTCAGGTCACCCATCCACACCACTCTCCTTCAGCAGGTGCTCAGGGTAATGCATTCATTCAACTTGAGGACGAAAAAAGATGTTATGGCTTATGTTGCTGGTGAATAAAATAAGGGAGAAAGAAAAAGATACAGTAGATAGAGTAGCTTTTAAAAGCTGCCTTGAAAAGCCTCATTCTCTGCCGTCTTTTCCCACTGCAGCTCCAAACAAGCTTGTCTTTGGTTTCCGCTTCACTCATAATGGCCTTCACTGCAGCTTTAATTACTTGTCCTCATGTTAAGGGAGTTAAGGGCTTTTTTTCTCTTCATATGCATTTGTGAGTGAGAAAAATGCTATTTTGCCATTCAAGGACGCTGACGTGGAGCAAAGACATCTAGCGCTGGCCTGGAACAGCAGTGTTGTGACATGCACTTGACTTCTTCCCAAACTCTCAAAGCAAAGGGACTCATTTATAAAAGCAAGAGAAATAAGCAAGCATTTCGATCAGGCACACATCCTGAGGTTTTAAACCCTGGGATGGAGGACAACATGTCTCTGATGGGTCTTTCACAAGAGCTCTTCAGTGTCTAATCTCATTTACACTGTAGATGTGTGAGCAGTGCTCTAATATAACCATGTTGTTTCATGACATTGTTTGTAGCAGGAATATTGGGTACATATATATCCAGCCCACTGTCTTCACATACATCAATGCTAAGCAGGTCCTGCTTTCACCAATAACCTCACACACAGCATGTGGATATAAATTGATCAAAGCCACCAGTCCACGCTACAAACCAGGGATCTGAGTCTTATTACGCTGAGGTGAAAGGTCAGAACATCAAACTGCTGCATTCACAGCGACTGACCGCCGCCAAGCTCTGATTGCTACAGCAACAACCACACTGCTGTCTACCATTTCATATCAATCCAGATTTCTCTCCTCTCCAGAGACATGATTCAGGGTCTGAGCTCACGGGGTTGAGGGTGAAGAGCAGGTCATGGAAAGAGAAATCAGACTCATCGGATGAAAACCTCACTGGGACACACTGAAGATGAATATAGGTGCTGTTTACACCCTAAAAGTAAGCACTCTTTTTGTCAAGAAAAATACTAGATACTTTTGAGTGTAGCTGAAGAGTAGGCAAGCTTTGGGACATGGAACCATGTCATAAATGTCATAAAATTGTGTCTTGAATCAACAAACTGCTTTGTCACCTATTTATGTGTACGGTCACCATAAACCAGCCTTTCACTCATCTAGCTACAGTTAAAATCCACATTCCATTTCCACTACTCCATGAGGCTAGATATTGATTAATTATTTACTCACATCCGGCATGTTTGTAGTTCTGAAATGAATCCTCTTCCAAAGCACAATGGCTTGTGGGTAATATCACACAATCAAGTGAGCACAGATCTGCACTTCCAAAATCTACATCATCTACAATCTACTAATCAAATCATTTTCAACATATTATGTTTCTGGGCCTTGAAGGTGGCAGTTGTGCTGCTGTCTATGCAGGGTCAGAAAGCGGAGGATGCATAACTCACATGTGTGCATGAGCGATAACATCACGTCAACAGAGGTCATGCTTGAAGTGAACTCTTGTCTGAATGGTGATTAGACTCATTTCCAGCTTGATTTTGAGAATGCAAGTGCAGGATGAGGCGTGCGGTGTGTGAAAACATCAGTGCTCACTAGTGACACTTGTAAATGACATTTGTAAATTATATTATTTTATACATACACTATTTCTTTATTAATGTGTAAAATAATTTATTTAATGGATTATTAAAATAACTTGAATCAAAGGTGCTCTAAAACAACTTTCTCTGAGGCTGAAGGCCAGCGACGCTTCAAAGTGTTGATGAGTGCATTGCTGGAGATCATCGACGAGAGTTAAATCCACAAATAAACCGTCTGGATAACCACTGCATCAGTCTGAAGAAAACTGCAGTGAGTGAAATTTATTTCCATGTTTTATTTAATGTACACTCATATCTCATAAAGGAATTTAATTATGTTTATTTAGCTCTAACAAGTTTTAAAGAAATATGCATATATCGATATCAGCTCAATTAAATTAAATCAGTTAAATCCAATATTGTGCATTACTATTTAAAAAGCCTGTCAATACTTTATTTTGAATAGAAGTTTATCAGCTGGGAATAAAACCAACACAGAGTGAAATGCAAACACAGATATTTAGTCCACTCGACACATTTCTCTACGAGACATGGAGCGAAGCAGCTTCCAAACTGGCCCTAAATCAGCATCTGAGCCTCCGGCTCTGTCCAGTGTTCCTCTCGTCTTCTCTTCTGGAAGAGTCTCATCTGCGCAGCTGCTCACAACCTCCAGTGAAGTACAGCTCACGCTGGTCAGGAGCCGATGCCACCACGCTTTCCCTCAGTCCTCCTCTGCATCTCTCTCCAGGTGTGGGAAGCAGCACACAAGGCTTGTCCTAGCGCTGAACATTTCTCCCGGCGTCGAGGACTCGGAGGAACAGCGGTAGCTGCACAAACAGCAGCGGTCAGCTCTGAATCTGAGAGCGTCACAGCAGACGCACGCTTTCATTGGCCACCGCTGGCAGACGAGAAGCGCTGTGTAAACCACGCTCAGCCACTCACAGCGCTGCCAGCACGGGCTATTTCATGAATGAACAGGCAGACAAATACGTCAAAACACTTAATTCCAGGAAAACATTAAACGAAGCACACAGATGTTATAGTTTGAAAACACCCTACAGAAAAACAACTGTGAAAATGCATTTATTAATTTACATGCAACATTTCATGTGCATGTTATTAATCTTTTTCCCACTGGAACAGCAAATAAATAAAGTTTGTGTGGAAAAAAGTACAGTAAATCCCTCCCAACGCCATAAAACAAGGAGCACTTAAACATTTAAAGGAAATACTATGTTCATGATTGGGGTCAAACTTCCATTACTGCTGCCTTTAAGACAAAGCCTGACGATCACAGAGAGAGATTCAGGGACAGAAAGACCGCAGCTCGTTTGATTGGTCAATACTGCCACCTACAGATGGGTTAGGGTTATGGTTAACCTATGGTTCAGATTCTTAGAAGAGGATGACGTACATTCTTTAAAATAAATGCAGTCTGTGTGTATAAATAAAGCCTGTATGTGTATTTTTTGTGTGTGTGTGAAATAAACTTATGACACGTACATAATACTGCTTGTTATATATTTATATCTTTATACACTGAACAAAATTATAAACGCAACACTTTTGTTTTTGCCCCGATAAAATTATGTTTTGTGTGTGTTTGTGTGTGTAAACACAGACTTTGCAAAAGTATTCGATTTAAGTATTCAATTTATAAAAAGTATTCAATTTCATGTTGCCTTCTTGTACACTGCTTTAAATTACTTTTTCTTCCACATTAATCTACATTCCATACAACATAATAACATAGCAAAAAATAAACATGTGATAACTCTGCAAATTTATTGAGAAGTAAAAACTGAAATAATTACATTGCATAAGTATTCATACTGTATTCTGGCACAATTTAGGTCAGGAGCATGTTACTACACTTCGAGTTCAGATGAATGGGTATGATGTGGAAAGACACACACAGCTCAATAAAAGGTGGACTGTTGAAGCGGTCGACGCTCTCTGAGCCTGATGGAGCACACAGCACATCTGTGCTTGATTCAACATCTGTGTGCTCTGAACTGTGACCTTGCCAGGGTCTAATGTGATCCGTAGTTCTCATGTTCTGATAACTGCAATCTAAGTCAAGTACGTGTCCGTGTCCAAGCGCTCCTTCAGATCCCAAAAGCAAACAACAAACGATGCTAATATACACTCACAGCGTGCTGTAATACTACTGAAAAATTATCTAAATCATGAGTGGCTTGTCAAACGGTGATTCATTATTTCTGAATGGTTAAAATACTGGTGTCCTGAACGCCGTAAGCCCAGAGAAAGTACTGAACACTGAATTTTTAAAGCTTAGCTTAAAGGCGTGATATGAATAAATAGTGCTCATAAACAGCTGTTGAGATCTTGACGGCTGTCAAACAAGAAGACGCAGCTACTCTGAAAAGAGCCATGTTCAATATTATACAGACAGGAAGTTGGAAAGGGAAACGTTACATTAACCTGTTAACAGCGGTTTCCTGTGTTTATATACTTAAATAAAGGGGTGATTCTTTAAATTAGCAACTCGTCTAATTCTTGTATTTGTATTTGTATTTGCAATCAAGTCATGGCCAATACATGTGCATAGCACTTGATTTGTTCAAATCTATTACACGATAAAAACAAATCTAGAAAAACGGAGCGACCACATTGCTACATTAAACTCTGTAAAATGTTAAGTTGGTCGCAGTGCCATGCACTTAATGCCTCATCTGCAGTCGTTCTAGACGCACATTAATACTGAATGAGAAGCGCGTTAACTGCATGACTTCATTGGCGCCGGCACAACTATAGGTTAAAGAGACAGACTCACAGACGCAAAACAGTGCTGTGGCTGTTTGGAATTATTTTTGTTGTCGAAATAGCACAAAAACAGGCAATATGTTGTCTCAATTAACTTATAGTTTTTTGAACTGTTGTAAAAAATCAATATTACATTTGTAATCATAGTAATTTTTGGAGAAAAAAAAAACTCTGTGTGATATTGATTAACTAAATGAAATGATATAAATATATAAATTTTCTGTCCCCATATCTTGAATTTTGTGATCATTGTAAATGTATTGAATCATGCAGTGAAAGAACACACTCTAAATGTGTCTAGACTTCACGTAATGTATGCGTGTGCTCTGTAGGGGTGTTTTGAATGGTTTCGCAAAATACTCAATGTCAAATCGCACATCGTTAAAACAACAATTACGATATTGCAGACGATATATATCGCACACCCCTAATCCGAACCGTCCTCCAAAAGCAGCGCTTCCATAACTGACATGCTAGTTTAATACATAAACTCTTGTTTTTTAACAAGGCTAATACCCCCCTCTCAGAAGTGATTGTGTGGATAAGGGCCAGCTGTTTCGGTGGAATGACTGAATATAACTGAAATGAATAGCTGAGCCGGCAGAACAACAACAACGCACTACACGTTTCTTTACTCATTTTTTCCAATTGATGGAAATCCTTCATATCGACAGTAAGCCCTGAATTACCTCTATTAAAATATCTGACACGATAATCAAAACAGTCCTAAACTTTATTCAAGCTAACCAAACTAGCACTTTAATAATTATTGTAATAATGTTTTTGTTTGTTTGTTTGCATTCACTCATACAAAAGGGTTTAACATTAGCTAGCTCCAAATTGGAGAGCTGCTTTATTGCAGAAAATCTTATTCTAGTCTAATTGAAAGCTATGCTGTTTTTCATGTTTAACAGAATAAAGCTGTATAAATTGCATAAAAGTGCTTTATAAATAAGCGTGACCTGACATTAGATTTATTTTTGCCTCGAAGCAAAGAACGAAACAGAAATTCACTGTGAGTATATTGGGGCCTTCACTCATGACAGCATTTTTTGTCTGTAGTTTTGTCAAACTTTCCCACAGTCTACAGGTTCACCTCTATTTGCGCTCATAACAGTGTCTTCTTCTATTGGGTTGCTGGAGGACTGCAGCGTCACACTGGTCAAACTGCGTTATCGCAGGCCCTTACGTTAGGTTACACTAGGTAGACGATTGTACAAGATTAGTTTTACAAATGTAGTAAGCTGTAACTATGAGAAGCAAAAGAGGCAGTAACTAAACCATTTATAGTCCAGTAATTAAGACAAAGTCAATAACACACTGAATTAATCAGTGTAGTTTGGTCTGACACCCGTCTAGCAGGAGTTCAAACTAACCTTACAATCAGTTCAGTTCAGGCTGTTCCTAACAGTAGTGTGAACATGTCAGAATCTTGAGTGCGAGGTAAGGAAAGCATGTGTACCTGTGATCTTGTATCCGCTGGCAGCCAGCTGTCCGGCCATGTATTCTCCATCAGAGCTGTTGTGAGAGCAGCCCCAGGTCCTCACCCAGACCTTCTGTGTGCCGGGAATCACGCTGAAAACAAGACAGAGATCTATGAACAAGGCTGTTGGATTCTGACACACATGGATCTAATAAAGACACAAAGCATGAAAACAGCGGAGGAAAGTCTGAATCTACACGGTTCAAGATCAGCCGTCTGGTCTGACTACGTTGTTAGAGATCTGTCATTCACCACAGTGTCAAACACTCACTCCCAAGCTTTATCCACTAGATGGCAACCTTCAGTCAGTGAACTGTACCGGCCACAATAACATGTTTCACTGAGATGCTGATCTTATGCTTGTTTCTGTCATAACATGTTTATTTGGGTTGTATCAGCCATTTAAAAGTGACTCTAAAAATGTAATAAATATGACACGGATTAAAAATGTACCTCATTAATTTTTGGTTAATAATGCAGGGGCTCTTAAACGTAAGGTCTAGTTAAATGTAGAGTAACGGGTCACATGACCAGAGTTTGAGAGCAGAACTGTGGCATTGTGGTAGGGTGACCATACGTGCCATTTTCCCAGGACACGTCCTGGCCAGGATTTCTATATTGCCTAAAATATCTAGGTTTTGGCTTTGTTTGCGTGTGTAGACCGATCGGTGAATGACATCAAAATACCATACAGACGGTTCCTTATGCTTTCAAAATGCTCTCGAGGTATTTTGATGTCATGCACCGATCGGTCTACACACGCAAATAAAGCCAAAACCTAGATATTTTAGGCAATATAGAAATCCTGGCCAGGACGCGTCCTGGGAAAATCGCACGTATGGTCACCCTACATTGTGGGTCAGAACTAGCAAAGATGCAGAGGAAGGACACAGGCTGTTTCTCAAGTCTAAGAACATAAAGATTGTACTTGTGTTTTTGTCATCTTGCCAAGCTCCTTTAAAGGAACACAGAACGTTTAATAAGTCTTTGTGAGAATGAGACGCGCTGTGATCCTGTTGTCCAGCACAAGTGAAGCAGCGAGACAGAACCACCCCAAGCTCAATAAATAACACATCACAGGTGTTACAACCTATTAAACATTTACTTACATTATCATTTCATATTATTATTTTACCATGCGGATTTGGGTAAACATATGTATATTTAATGTTACTTATGCTGCGTCAACATTAAGAATTTTTTAATATGGCAATAAAATGTTCTGCAGGTTTTTCCCCAGTCTTTATGACTACATTAAAATGACATCAAAGAAAATGACAAACGTTTACTTTCAAGTCAAGTCAAGTCAAGTCACCTTTATTTATATAGCGCTTTTAACAATACAGATCGTGTCAAAGCAACTGAACAGCATTAATTAGGAAAATAGTGTGTCAATAATGCAGAATGACAATAGTAAACACTCATTTTTCAGTTAAAGGCAGTTCATCATTGAATTCAGTGATGTCATCACCCAGCTCAGTTCAGTTTAATAGTATATTTGCAATCATTTGCAATCAAGTCAACGGTATCGCTGGAAATGAAGTGTCCCCAACTAAGCAAGCCAGAGGTGACAGGGGCAAGGAACCAAAACTCCATCGGTGACAGAATGGAGAAAAAAACCTTTGGAGAAACCAGGTTCAGTCGGGGGGCCAGTTCTCCTCTGACCAGACAAAACCAGCAGTTCAATTTCAGGCTGCAGCAAAGTCACACTTTCACAGGCCGTCACATATTTGTGAGCTTATAGCAGGAAGATAAAAGCTTTCAGACTTCTGTACTACGTCGGTCTGCAGTCTTCTGCGATATCTAATGTTGGATTCCTTTATATCAAGACCACATCCGGGTACTTCATGCATCCTCTGTTCTTAGGGTTACTGGAACTGAACTTCGGCGGCTGAACACATACAGTGGGTATAAAACATCTGCAGACTGCAGCTTTTTAAGGTGTAAAAAAAAAATGAAACCATGTCAGATCTTTTTCTACATTTACATTTAAATTAACACTAACAAAATTCATGTAAGAAATAAACTTTTGAAGAAAAAAAAGGAAAATAAAACCTAAGATTGCTTGCATAAAGGTACAGACTCTTTTATAATAAGGCATGGTACTCTGTTTGGATCACACTTTAACCCTGTAACAGTAGTTCTGGGGTCGTATGGATAAAGCTGCTCAGAGTCAAATTAAGTGTCAAAATCCTAAGAATGGTGTCATTTTGCTCTTATTCCTACACTTAACAGTAAGTGTGATTCATAAAAATTCATAAGTGTTAAGACTATGACTTAAGGGAGCTGGAGAGTCTCTAACCTAGTTATGAAGGAAACCACACACTCTCCAACATGGAAAAAGTGTTTTAGCTTTGCATAATAGTGGACTTTGGACAAATGTGATTCACAGGTGAACAAACAAGGGAAATCCATTGATATATTCAGTTACTGCATTTAATTCATTTATTAAAACTCATTATTGTGTTTAACATCATTAACATCATTATTCAGGTTGCATCTGTAATCACAGGGTGAAAAACAAACCTAAATGTCAAAAAAACATAAAATGTAAACATGAATATAAACCCTGACAGGGTGATCAGGACCAGACATTGTAATGGTGAATAGCTTTAGTCTCTCAGACGAGTGGGCAATTAACGGTCATTATTCAGCAATAGCAGAGCTCTGAATCAGATTAAAGCACTTCAGAGAGCCATGCAATACAGTCCTTTACATAAAGACATTTCAAATATTATAGAGAAGCATCTGCACAGAGCTTAACCAAATACTTTGTATCAAACACTTAAGAAGCTCACTGTTTCATGTGTGGTGCTTTGAGAGATTCCTTCTGCTGTTTAATGTGCTGAAGAGATATTTAAACAGTTCATAACCAGCATCTTTTAGACTACGCTTATCTGTAAATAAAAAGTTAAAAAGTGAAGTTGCCATTTCAGTTTAGCAAAAAAAAAAAAACTGCTTAAATTCTGTAGCTTGAAATAAGACTGTTTTAGGCAGTGTGTTCACGTTTTATTTGATTTTGATATCATGAAAATGCATCTATACAGAACATTTAGACTTAAAAACTTTTCAGTATGCACATTGCTGTAGGACAATGGTTAGGTCTGGCCAGAAGATACCTGCCTGGTTTCTCCCAAGGTTTTTTCTCCATTCTGTCACCGATGGAGTTCTGGTTCCTCTGGCTTGCTTAGTTGGGGATGCTTAATATCCAGCGATATCGTTGACTTGATTACACAGATACTATTTAAACTGAACTGAGCTGGATGATAACATCACTGAATTAATGATGAACTGCCTTTAACTGAAAAATTAGTGTTTACTATTGTCCTTCTGCATTACTGACACACTGTTTTCCTAATTAATGCTGTAAAGCTGCTTTGACACAATCTGTATTGTTAAAAGCGCTATATAAATAAAGGTGACTTGACAATTTGGCAAAAAAAATAAATACAAGAAATTAAAATTGGCCTTTTTATTTAAAGGGGTCATAGGATGCCCATTTTCCACAAGTTGATATGATTCTTTAGGGTCTTAATGAAAGTGTACTCGCTTCTTCTGTAGATGAGGCTGGATCATGAATGATTCGTGCGAACATAGACGCATTTATGTAGATCGGGGGCGCATTCCCTTTAGAAACAATGTAATCCACTTCACTGTGTGAGTAAATGAGGACTGCTGTTCATTATTACATCCAACAACAGAACACCTTGATCGCTCATGAGTCATTCTTGTCTACATCTGCTCCGGCGGTGAAACAATGGCGGACTGATGACAGTCACTCAGGGCGGAGCTAAGGTAAGACACCAGTCCAGTCTGTGCTGAAACACTACTGTCAAT
>NW_015551116.1:288199-291040 GCF_001515605.1 Sinocyclocheilus anshuiensis
GAGTATCGACACACAGACAGGCATCTGAGATCGGCTCGATTTGAGAAAGGGGTAAAGATTTAACCAGATTAAAAAAAAACACTGGGTGGATTTTTATCATTATAGGGTGGTTGTGTACACACACTGCCAACACACATTTCAGTTCAAACTACTTGTAATTCCTAAAATGCAGACACCCTACTGGTTGATTCAGTGATCGTGGGCGGTCGTTTTGTCTATGCATCACTGTAGTTCAAACACTTCAGTGTGATCTCAGTCAGCACTTAATAATCTGTCTTAGGTTTAGGCTTTTAGCTTCTTTACAAATGGCTTCTACACTTAAGCTATACAGGTCCTAGATTTTTTGACTCAAAAACATTTGGTAGGAATATGTGCACCGTTGCACCATTATTAGATCTATTCACTCTTAAAGTGACAGAGCTGTGTCATTAGCGTATTCCAACAACAAAATCAGAATCAGAAATCACTGTTAGACCTGCCTGAGCACCGTTTTCATTTCTATATTTGTTCTGTTGTTATTTATTTGTGCCACGGGTTGTAATTTATTTATTTGTTCTTATTTTATTACAGACTTCACCTGTCTTTGATAGCGTCTGATAAAGTTTGAACTATGTATAAATTAAGCTAGTCGTTTTTTTTCTGTATTATTCTATTTGGAATTGGCTCTGGTATCTAAAATATAGGTTGCTTATTTATTAGAATACACTGTTACCTGGGTCAAAACAATGAATCCAAAATAAAAGTTTGTGTTTACATAATGTGTATACTGTGTATATTTATTATGTATAAATAAACACACACATGCATGTATATATTTAAGAAAAATTTTACATTTATATATTAAATATATTAACATATGATATAATTACATGAATATAAATATATACATGTAAATGTTTTCAAAATATACGCTGTGTGTCTATATATATACACACAATAAATATACACAGTACACACACGTATATTTTGTAAACAAAAACTTTTTTGTAAAACAAAAACTCACGATTAATCGTTTGACAGCACAATTGTTTTTTAAAGTACAGTTGTATTACAACATACTATCATTCTGTTCAGACTGCACCGCCTTAATGCTGCGGCAACTTTCCCCCGTGGTATCAAAAATGGTATCAGATATCGATATTTTTTTACAGTATCGAAGTTAGAAATCCCAGTATCGTGACAACACTAAAACACAAATTTTCTGTCCAAACTACTTTTTTAGGGCACTTTTAAGGCAGAATGTGAAAGTGCACGTTCCCATTGATTATGTTACACACATTATCTTGAGAGAATTGTCTGTCACAGAGCAGCTGAAGGCTAACTGTTTGAGCAGAACAGCGCTTGATCACGATCCTGAGTTAGTTTGAGGAGTCTGACCTGTCTGTCTGCAGCTCTTCTCCTGCGGGCTGCAGCTGGTGTCTGCGTGGACGAGGCACGATGTTCCTCCGGGCGAACTGCCGCTCGTGAGGAGTGGGGTCATGCGAGGTCACCATATCCTCAATATCATCCAGCAGAGAGTCACAAGCAGACGGCATGGTCTGAGAAACAGAGTAAAGCTTCATTAATGAGCCGCATCATACAGCACTTCTCAAATCATACATCAGTTTAAACAGACACGTTTATATGTTACAGCAGGGGTTACTGGGGTGCGCAAGGTGGCAGTGAGGGTATGAGAACAAAATCAGATTTACAGTTCTTTTCATAAAACTCAAACTGAGTATGTATTCCTCACAGCCATGCCTGCTCTAGTGCAAAAACAGCTCAATCCAATCAAATTACACATTATTGTGGTTTAAAAGCACTGCCCTAATATGTATTTGATGTTCATGTAAACAGATCAATTACCCACGTGATGATTTCTGTGTAACAGTTCTGATTCCGTGAAACGACACGACTAGACAACACTACACACACTGCACATGCGTCACGAGCACCAGAGCAGAAAACTTCAAAGTGTATCATAATTAGGTGAAAAGAAACAATGTTGCACAGCTCTGCTGAGTGTCACAGGCGCGCGATCCACTTGTTTGCTAAAATTTAGTTGGTGTTGATCTCATCGCACCTGAACAAATCCTCAAAGCTTTATTAATAACTCTATCCATTTTCATTAAATGTGTTTTCGCTGCTGCTCCATACACAAAGCATCCGTAATCTATTGTTGACCTCATTAGAGCCCTATAAATATACATCAGTGATTGTTTATCTGCTCCCCAGTCTTTCCCAACTAATGCTCTCATTAAGTTTATAACTTTCTTACATTTTGATTCCACCTTTTCCGTATGTACTTTCCATGTACCCTTTTGATCTAACCACATACCCAAATATTTAAAACAGTCTACTGTTTCCATATTGTTACCATATAACTTTAAGTTCTGTTTGTCTATCCCTTTCTTCCTGGTAAATAACATGTGACAAGATTTACTTGGAGAAAGCTAAAAGCCCCAATTATATGACCATTTTTCTACTTTTCCTATTGCTTCCTTGATTTTACTTATCACACCTATGGGATCTCGTCCTCTTACCCAAATGGCCCCATCATCTGCATACAAAGCTGAACCAACTCTTCTATCCAAATTCATAAAAATATCATTAATCATTACATTAAATAACACTGGACTTATAACGCTTCCTTGTGGAATTCCATTAACAATTTCAAATTCCTCAGACACTTCTGATCCCACTTTAACTCTAAATCTTCTTTCCGATAAAAAATCTAAAACCCAATTATAGAACCTACCTCTTACTCCAATCTTATTTAGTTTAATTAATAACCCTTCCCTCCACATAGAGTCGTAAGCCTTTTCAATATCAAAGAATACAATATTCATTAATTGTTTCATT
>NW_015551117.1:0-8894 GCF_001515605.1 Sinocyclocheilus anshuiensis
ACACATCTCTTCCATCTATATTTGACCCTCTAACACTTGCACTCTGTATTCGTTTTCCATCTGCTTGTTTTCTTTAAAAAAAAGACCTCTAACACTAGCTTTCTCTATTCTTTTTCTATTCTATCTACTTGTTTTCTTTTTGTTGTGTATGTATGTGTAAAGCCAAGCGTCTGCTAAATGACTACATAAATAAATAAATAAATAAAAGGGGCCTCTAAATATAAAAAAAAATAAAGTGGAATAAAGATTGGATTGTGGCCTTGATTAGCTTTTGATGAGATGTTGGTAAAATGTGTGTTGGTGTGAATGTTTGATATTATGTGAGACAGTAATATTTCCTGAATTTTGAGCATGAATCACTATTGAATCCTTGTTACAAATTAAAAAGATGTATGCACCAAAACAAGACAACATTGGAGACAAGACAGTGTGATGTTAACGTCCTTGTAGAATCTGCTGTATAAAAATATGACATAATAAAGCTAAAAAAAAAACAAATTCTTCACTTGATTCTGGCATTTGATACATGACATTAACATTCAAAAGTTTATGATTTTTTTTTTTTTTTAAGAAATGTATATGTTTGCTCTTCAAGAATGCATCAATTTAATAAAAATGACAGTAAAGACATTTATAATGTAAAAAAAAAAATTATATTTCAAATAAATGCTGTTCTTCTGAACTTTCCATTCATCAAGGAATCCTGTCGCTGTATAATGGTTTCCACACTTCATTAAGCAGTACAACCAATTTCAACATTGTTAATAATCAGAAATGTTTCTTGTGCAGACAATCAGCATATTAGAATGATTTCTGAATGATCATGAGACACTAAAGAGAAGAAGTTGAGATCTGACATAACACGGGGAAAAAAACTTTATAATGGTTTCCACATTCATTTAACCGTACAACCATTTTCAACTCTGATAATAATCAGAAGTGTTTCTTGTGCAGACAATCAGCATATTAGAATGATTTCTGAATGATCATGAGACACTAAAGAGAAGAAGTTGAGATCTGACATAACACGGGGAAAAAAACTTTATTTTAAATTGTAAAATTATTCCACAATATTAATGTTTTTTAATATTTTTAATTGATGCAGTTGATGACATGAACAAAGAACCTTACTAATACAAATCCTTAGAACAGTATTTTATATATCATATCAAAACAAGCACAAGCACACTCACACTTATGAACATTTGTTAATGAAATTATTTTTTAACATGACATTAAAAATTTTTTAATTTTTAATTAACATTTTTAACATTTCTTATTCCATTCCATAAAATGCAGTGAAGTATTTGTTTTCTCATTTACAGTGTACCAAATATAGGCTACTTTTTAAACTTGTGTCCATACAATTTTGTTTAATCCAAAATTGTACTTATTAAAGGAACACTTTCATGCTTGTGTGTGTGGTCTTAGATTCCTAGTAATTTTGTAAATACAGCCTAACAATGAAATTAGTTTCTTATTCCATTCCATAAAATGCAGTAAAGTAGTTGTTTTCTCATTTACAGTGTACCATATATAGGCTACTTTTTAAACTTGTGTCCATACAATTTTGTTTAATCCAAAATTAAACTTATTAAAGGAACACTTTCATGCTTGTGTGTGATCTTAGATTCCTATTCATTTTGTAAATACAGCCTAAGCCTAACAGTTTAAGAACAATCACACCAGGATAGATGAAAAACGATCCACAAATACAAGTTTATTTCAGCTGTTGTATTTAAATGAAAACAACTAACAACAGACACAGTTTTAAAGCATTGCAACAGCACAACGAACTGAAATCAAAGTAAGTTACGACACAGCTTTAAAGCATTGCAAGCTACAGCACAACGAACTGAAATCAAAGTAACTTACAATAGCTTAAGTGTGCTGAATGTCTGTGTGGCATGGGGAACGAGTGCAAAAGAGGTATTTTTGTTTTAAGTACAATGGGAATTGGACAAGATATCAGTCTCACTCTGACTACGCCACTATGGGAATTTCACCCAAAGAATTAGAATAAACCTCCTACAGAGGCATACACAGATTCGTATCACCAATTAGAGTCAGAGACATGAGTAACAATACAAAAATGAACTCTTTATTGGCAAATCTTGAATAAAAACAATGTTAAAATACTGAAACACTTCCACCCCAATGGACCACCAAGTTTTAAAACAAGTCGAGGGCCAGGGACCAGAGCTTACCAACAGAGGCGGATAATCAGACCACACCACCTGTAGGTGAATCACTGCACTTCACTGTGTACACACACACACACACACACACACAGAGACAAATACTAAGACAAGTCACAACACACGGTGAGGTGGTCACTGCACACTGTGAGGAAGATACCACCACCTAAAAGAAAGTCAGTCCTCTGCCCCTGGTGCTCAGGCCCTGCCAAGACACAGAAAATACACATCAACTAAACAGTCACTTTGGGAGTCAAGTTGGTTTACGAGCTCAAAACCAGTCAAAACAAACAAAAACCAAATTTTGCAATTAATGAAATCACAAATAATATATATATATAGAAGTATATAAAAGAAATCAATAAAGAGAAACAAAAATACAAACTATATAAACTAATTATATAAATCACAAAACAAATCTTATGCAACTGGAGAGAGCAAGTAGAAACAAGCTAGAAAGAAAAATCACAAAAATATAATTAGAATTGAAAACAAAGTTCAAACTTCAGAAACCAAAATATAATACAACAAAAAAAGCAAACAAAACAATATGAACAGCCAAAGGAGGAAAATTAACAAAAAAAGTGAACTTTGGAAACAGGACAGCACTGCAGCCGTAAACAACTGCGGAGCGCCCCAACTGAAATGCAGTTACAGGCCGTCACCGAACCGATCGTCAAGGGGATTAATGTTTTATCAAGAGCCAACAAAACCGTAGCTTTTCCGGCAAAGACCAATGCGGAAAAACGGCAATCCAGCAACTATGTCAGGTTCTCACAGCTGAGAAAGGAGCGAGTTAGCAACGTTCTCAATTCAACCAACGTTTCCAGAATGCGTACATCACATAACTAAAATTGTTAATGAGAAATTAAAGCATCCTCCCTACCTTCTCCAGCGTCTATACCCAGTTTGTATGAACGGTAATACACGACACGGCAGTAACACTCGTAGAGTCAAAACAGAAGCACTCTCCAAACAAATCAGCGTCTCCAGTACTCTCATCCGATTCCGGGAAGTGACGGAAGCGCGTTAACGACGCAGGAGCCCACCAAGTGACGCATTTCAGGTAGCACATATGTTCCCGTTTTTATAGCCATAGGGCGCCAGTAATTTACTAAGGCAGCTGACAACAATGACGCAAGAAAAATTGCCCCTCCTGCCACATCTGCAATCATTCAGTCAGTGACGACAGCACAAAACGTGCAAACTAATGAAAACATTATAAACTGTTACAAAATGATGAACAAATGTAGTTTAGGCATAGGTTTGTGCAACGCTGTAAAATATTTACCTTTTTTAAAATATACCATTAAACCTGCTGAGATACAAGGAGCGTGAACTGAAATTCTCAGTTCCACCTGGTTCCACGCGCATGTCCAGGACAAATACTAACCGATCGTCAAGGGGATTAATGTTTTATCAAGAGCCAACAAAACCGTAGCTTTTCCGGCAAAGACCAATGCAGAAAAACGGCAATCCAGCAACTATGTCAGGTTCTCACAGCTTCTCCAGCGTCTATACCCAGTTTGTATGAACGGTAATACACAACATGGCAGTAACACTCATAGAGTCAAAACAGAAGCACTCTCCAAACAAATCAGCGTCTCCAGTACTCTCATCCGATTCCGGGAAGTGACGGAAGCGCGTTAACGACGCAGGAGCCCACCAAGTGACGCATTTCAGGTAGCACATATGTTCCCGTTTTTATAGCCATAGGGCGCCAGTAATTTACTAAGGCAGCTGACAACAATGACGCAAGAAAAATTGCCCCTCCTGCCACATCTGCAATCATTCAGTCAGTGACGACAGCACAAAACGTGCAAACTAATGAAAACATTATAAACTGTTACAAAATGATGAACAAATGTTGTTTAGGCATAGGTTTGTGCAACGCTGTAAAATATTTACGTTTTTTAAAATATACCATTAAGCCTGCTGAGATACAAGGAGCGTGAACTGAAATTCTCAGTTCCACTTGGTTCCACGCGCATGTCGGGGAAATTCATAAAATATACCATTAAGCCTGCTGAGATACAAGGAGCGTGAACTGAAATTCTCAGTTCCACTTGGTTCCACGCGCATGTCCGGGAAACTCATGAATATCCATGTATGCCCCGCCCACTGAAACAGAAAATCTCGGAAACCGAAAATCTCGTAACACCGGCATGGGTCCAGTACACATAGGCGGAGACCGTGTAAGAGATTTCAGCCGAACAGCAGCTCCACCCCGCTTGCCGCGTTTCCTCCGACACCGTCGCCTCCAGGGAAAATCGGCGGGATGCCAACACAGGTGAGCAGGGAGATATGAGAGGGCAGGTAGGGGAAATCGACCAGGCGCACCAATGGCACTCTTGGCAGAGTCGATAGCCATGTTAAAATTTAACAGAGTTTGGCGGTCATAAACCAGCAACATATTACAGTCAGTGATTAGGAAGGATAGATATAAAATCATACAATTTGAAAACGAGAAAGCAAGCAGCAGACGGCGTGCCACACACAAGGGCGCCATCTTACATGTTCAGGTTGATCCATTAGGCTACCTCTTTCGAAGTTGGGGAATTAATATCTGTTGACCGTAATGTGTCACCCGTGGCATATGTGATGCATACAATCACTACTCGATCTGTAGTTAAAGCCCTGTCCCAATTCATTTCCATTTTCGGTATGATCGTTATCTACCTTAATTATGAAATTTCGACTCCGGATAGAAAGAAATCTACTCAAGTTTGTCATGTAACTCTTTTAAAACCCTATTTCTCTTGTTGTGAACAAATCCCTGTTAAATATATCATTCTGTCCAGTTCAGGGTTGGCTGGGGTTGTTCAATCTTTTGTAGATACAGAAACTGTTAAGGTCCCTGACGATGCTGTACTGCAACCCCGTTTAAAGAATTCTGAAACCCTTAAAGTTCTGGGAAGTCTGTTGTCTCATTTGTCTGTTTCACAGCGGGCAGAACTGTCACAATTAATACGTGATACTTTTTGGGGACGTGCCTTCGCAAACTCATTTAATAGAGCATGATGTGGACGTGGGTGACACCTCAGTGGTTCTATCATGTTCCTTTTTATAAACATCAACAATTGGAGTCGGAGGTTCAATACATGTTAGAGAATGACATTGCGGCGCCTTCATGTTCTAGTTGGGCATCTCCATGCTAGTGAGAAAATTGGATAGAACATTTCGTTTTCATAAAAATAACAAAATCACAAAAACGGATGCTTTTCCACTTCCGCGAATGGAGGACTATGTGGATCAAGTTGGCTCTGCTAAGTATGTTAGCAAAGTAGATTTACTAAAATTGTACTGGTCGGTGCTTCTGACATCTTGCGCACAGGAAATAAATGCTTTTATTACTTCTTAAGGAATACATTCTTATTCTGTTATGAGTTTCGGGTTACGAAATGCTCCAGCGACCTTTCAAAAGGTTAATGAACCATGTAGCTTTAGATCAAGAGGGTTGTGTAGTTTATTTGGAAGATGTTATCAGTTATAGTGACAGCTGGAACGAGCATATGAATTGTGTGCGATCTTTGTTCCAACGTCTAATGGAGGCTAGGTTGACTGATTTTGCTCAAGCAACAGTTTCCTATTTGGGAAAGGAAGTCGGTCAGTTTAGGGTGTGTCCTTTAGGTGCTAAAGTGCTTGCAGTAGAAATTTTCACTATTCCCTACTAAAAAAGGAGCTGATGAGATTTATGAGGATGGCCAGCTACTGTAGTTTTTGCCTTAATTTTTCAGTGGTTATTTGTCCTTTAATCTCTTAAACAGTTCTGACAAGTTTGAGTGGACCTTGCAAAGCCAACAAGCATTTGAGAATCTAAAATTGTTGCTGTCTACTGCTCCTGTGTTAGCGGCTCCCCAGTGCGATCGGCCATTTAAAATCCAGGCGGACGCGAGATAAGTGGGAGCAGGAGCAGTTCTTCTTCAGACTCATTCAGATGGTATTGATCATCCAGTTAGCTACTTCTCACATAAATGTAACTATGTTATGATTTAGTTGTGTTGTGGCTTTGGTTTTTTTCTTTTGTTTTGTAGGTCTGATCAGTCACTGGAGTCTGACTTGAGTGCACCTGAATTTCATCGTGGAACCGCATTTAAACAATGTACTGAGGCAGTCTGCCAGACTCGTGCTCCAGGTATGTTGTTTATTTGTGCTTTATGTAGGCCTAATAGGTTTGTTAACATTCTTCACTCATTCACTCACAATCATTACTGACCAACATTATTGAATGTTGATGCTTGATGTAGTTTAATTATTGATGTAAGAAATTCCTTTTTTAGTTAAATTTGTCACGTCGTCTCCGTTTTATGTTGCATCTTTAAGTCAGGTATGACAATGACATTATATTATATGTTTGTTGTTATCTCTCTACTACAGTAGGATGTTTGTAGAATGTACACACAAAGCCGCAATTTAAGATTAGGTTTTATTCTGTTCATGAAATCTAACCTAGATTAATCAAAATCAAAATCAAAACAACATCTTCAGTGTACTACTCGCACGCCCTAACTTAACTACTCTAACTACTCAAACAAAACTTACAGCAGGTGGCAACACTCCTAAACTAATGAACCAATACATCAAAATGAACTACGTGAAGCGCGATGTATGTCACGTGACATCGTATCCTGCTCTCTTCTCAACTTAGCAAACAGGTGAGCAAAGAGCACGGACACACATCACGCTCAAATCAAATAACAAAACTAAATACAAGGGGTAAAACAAAGAATAAGGCAAATAAACAACATAGAGGGTAACAAAGCAAGCATACTTTAGGGCTACAAACATTTCAAAGAGGCACACAAACACAGCCCAGCCCAGTCCTCTTGAAAACAGATGCGACATGGCCTTTTATACTTCCGGCGGAGGCATCAACGGAGACAGCGGACGAACCCATAATGAGTGACAGAAAGGGAAACCAATCAAGATCTAGTGGAAAACACAAACAATGAATATACAAACATAACTGATCGTAACACCTTATAATGTTATGTCCTCTTATGAATATTCATAAGAACAGTTTTAATGTATTATAATATTTACTTATTTGTGGTTATAGCTTTTAAGAGTATGATGATTTATAACACACAGTGAACACGTTGCATCCACTTAAGTTACAATGGAATATATTTCTTATAGTTATAATGTATTATAAGTCTCATATCTTGTCATCTTTCTTATGCTACTTTACTTAAAGCAATCAAAGACCACTTATAAGTATAGTAATAATAATAGTAATATTTTTTTTTTCTCAAACAGCCATAAGATCAGATATCAGATCAGATGAATGTGTAATATGACACATTTGCTTTGAACTAGGGATGTAACGATTCACTCAACTCACAGTTCGATTCAATTCACGATTTTGATTTCACGATTCTATTTTCTCACAATTTTTTTAACAAAATGAGATTGAAGGCATTATACAGTAAATGAAAACGTGTCGTTTTATTAGGCTATTGCTGCACGTTTCTTTGTGAAATTGAAATATAACAAAACTAAATTGAAATTTTAAAACAAACCCCAAATCAAACAAGTTACACAAATAAAATAAATCTCTTAATATGAACAAACTAAGGCTTTGTCTGTGCTCTTCCAAACAAAGAAGCAGCATACATGCAGCATGAGTAGTTTTTCATCTAAATTAGACTGTATAATTTTGAAATTTGAAGCAAAAACAGAATGGTCTGACATTAGTTTTGTGAAACTATACTACATAAAACATGTCTGAACGAAACAGCAGACGAGCTGAATGAGACGCAGATTCACTCTCTGACAGCAGGTGGTGCTTATGAACAGCAATGATACAGTGTTTCCTGGGTTACTGCTTTAAACAAAGCAGAGCTGCGCTTATGAACACTACTTTAATATGCATTGTTCAGAGGCAAGATGAAAAGAAAATACCATGTAAACTTTTCTAAAGATAGTCAGTTCCCCTCAGAAATACATTCATATAAACGTGTACTCGAATTGTATCGCGATTTGTTTGGCATCTCAACAGATTTGAATAGTCACTATTTGAATAAATTTTCAACCGGCTCGCGGTTAATTGTTACATCCCTACTTTGAACTATTTTTATTGTAATATCAGTTTAATTATTTTGATTGTACTCTTTAGACAGCTGTTGATAAGTAACTCTGCAACTACATGTCAACTAGCAGTCATTGGAGTATTAGTAGTTTGTCCGCTAAATATATGCTAACACTTTATTTTGATGGTTCCCCAACAGACAAACTGACTATAAGTAACTTTGCAAGTACGTCAACATTCTACCTACCCTAACCTTAACCTAAGCCTGTAGTTTTCTCTATTTCTGTTTCTATTATAGAAAGTCTAAGGCCTTCTCAAGCCGTACGGCTGGCTCATCTAATCTGCGGCCTGTTATGCATCAAACTAAAATTGCTGTTGAGACAAAATGCAATGCCATCAAGTTAGCATTTTTAAACATTCGCTCACGAATCATTTCTAATCAATGACTTAATAACCACAAACAACCTGGATTGTATGTTTCTAAACGAAACCTGGCTAGAAAATAGCTGCAGTGCAACGGTACCCTCCTAACTTTACTTTCATGATGTTGAAAGTGAAAAAAAAAGTGAAAGTGACGTGACATGTGGCCCATACTTGGAATTAGTGCTCTGCATTTAACCCATCCAAAGTGCACACACACAGCAGTGAACACACACACACACACA
>NW_015551117.1:9150-9701 GCF_001515605.1 Sinocyclocheilus anshuiensis
GAGCAGTGGGCAACCATTTTTTTGCTGCAGCGCCCGGGGAGCAGTTGGGGGTTCGGTGCCTTGCTCAGTCGTGGTATTGAAGGTGGGAGAGAGCGCTGTACATTCACTCCACCCACCTACAATCCCTGCCTGTATGAGACTTGAACCTGCAACCTTTGGGTTACAAGTCCGACTCTCTAACCATTAGGCCACGACTTCCCCCATGTGTTTGCAGGACTGTTTGGAGAGGTGGAGGTGTAGCTGCTCTATTTAAAGATGTCTATCAATGCAAGCAAGTGTCATTTTAAATTATAACTGTTTTAAACACTTTTGACCTGATTCAGCTGTAACAAAGTTCGTAGGAAGAAGGAGGCGGGAACCGGCGAACATTTAAACACTTTAATAAAATAAACAAACACAAAATGCAAGTAAAGCGGCAGCCCCTCATAGACGACTGCCGCACACAAAACACAAAATAAAATCCAGGCCTGGTCCTCTCTCATCCAACACTGTCGTCACTCCTCCTTTTATCCTTCCGGAGCTCCTCCATGGGACTCGAGACCGGTGAGTGG
>NW_015551117.1:9735-10243 GCF_001515605.1 Sinocyclocheilus anshuiensis
TTTATTCTTCCGGAGCTCCTCCGTGGGACTCGAGACCGGTGAGTGGCGCAGGTGTCGCGCATTAGCATTTACTCCACCTGCCTCGCTCCGTTCCCACGGCTCTCGGCCCCACCCCTCTCGTCATACTCGACATACTCTAGATTGCACTATCTGATCACTTCTGTATTTTCTTTGATATATTGATCTCTGTTACCACTGAATCTAGATCTGTCTCTGTCAGAAAGCAGAGACAGATTAATTATGCATTAATGAAAACACATTTATGGAGGCTATATCTTTAACACCAAGCATTTCTGCAGACTCTGTTGATCTTCTCCTTCTTCTCCTAACTCCAAAAGTTAAGAATGTTATTGATGACATTGCTCCTTTGAAAGTCAGCAAGAAGACTGGCAGACAGAAATCAGCTTGGAGAAAATCAACAGCAGTTCAGAGTATAAAAAGACAATGCAGAAAAGCTGAGCGGATGTGGCGGAAGACGAAACTTGAAATCCACTATAGCATAAATAAA
>NW_015551117.1:10274-10800 GCF_001515605.1 Sinocyclocheilus anshuiensis
GCAAGAATTAGATGTTTTGTTTCCAGTCAAGACTTGGAGAAACTTATTCATGCCTTTATCACCAGCAGGGTGGACTAATGTAATGGTCTCCTCACCGGCCTTCACAATAAGACCATTAGACAGCTGCAGCTCATCCAGAATGCTGCTGCCAGGATTCTGACTAGAACTAGAAAATCTGAGCATATCACACCAGTCTTCAGGTCCTTACACTGGCTTCCAGTTATATTTAGGATTGATTTTAAAGTACTTTTACTCGTTTATAAATCACTCAATGGTCTAGGACCTAAATACATAGCAGATATGTTCACTAAATATAAACCTATCAGACCACTCAGATCATTAGGATCGAGTCAGTTAGAAATACCAAGGGTTCACACAAAACAAGGGGAGTCTGCTTTTAGTTATTATGCCGCCCGCATTTGGAATCAGCTTCCAGAAGAGATCAGATGTGCTAAAACATTAGTCACATTTAAATGCAGACTCAAAACTCATCTGTTTAGCTGTGCATTTATTGAATGAGCACTGT
>NW_015551117.1:10911-15263 GCF_001515605.1 Sinocyclocheilus anshuiensis
CTTGCCTAAGCCTACTAATACTCTAATGAGAGTTAGTTGACATGTAGTTGCAAAGTTGCTTATAGTCAATAGACTACGTGGACCATCAAAATAAAATGTAACATATAAAAAACCTAACATATAAACATTTAATTTTTTTCAGTTGAAATTATTAACTAGCTCATATCAAAATTAATATTAGCCTCACAGGGAGCACTCAAATAACACGCCACACCTAACCACTTACAAGATGTAGTAAGATACTGTGCAGATATAGATATACTGTGGTCATATGATGTTGCTAAAAAGAACATTATTTTGTGTATTTGGTGTAATGCACACGGCGGGCTAGAGTGAGCGGTGACGGCCTAGAGTGAGGAACGGCCGGCGGGCTGAGTGAGCGGAGGCCGGTGGGCTTGAGAACGGCGCGGCCGGCGGGCTTGCAGCAAGCACATGTGACGACCCCGGGCTGGACTCCGCTTAGTCCACGGTGAAAGCCTATCCGGCGATCCACAGCGCGAAGTTGATGTATTTCCTTTTATAAAGAATATCTCTTTGGATTTGAGACTTTAGTCTCATGATTTTGAAAGGTATTCATAATGTACAGTATGTTATAATGCATTATATATTTTTATAAATACTTAACCAATGTTAAAAAGCATTAGAATATTTGAAGGTTTGTTTGTTTTGAGTTTTATCACATAATACTTTCTAAAGGTGCAACAATGGATAAGTAGTATTATAATATATTATAAATGTGGTTACAATTATTCATGAAATCATACAATGCGTTATAAGGGCTATGAGTAAAGTGTTACCAAAAATTAAAAATTAAATCCTGAATATTTTCTAAGCCCAGGGCCATCCAAGATGTATAGGACTTTCTTTCTTCAGCTGAGGAAGAAATGCACATTGATAAAGTCCAAGGCAAGCAATTAAAAAGTATATATATTTTTTATATATTGTTTTATTTTTTCTGAAAATGATTAATCATTTTGCTAGACAATACCCTTATTTGTTGGCTGGGGTCATGTGAATGGTCCCACTTTATATTAGATGGCCTTAACTACTATGTACTTACATTTAAATTAATCATTTGATACAATGTACTTATTGTGTACATACATGTTTTTACATTAAACTTAGATTTGAACAAATACCTGCATGTAATTACATCTGTAATTACATTTACACTGTTGAACCAGCCCTTACACCTTAACCCACACTTAAACCTACCCATACCACCAAACCTGTCCCTAACCTTACCCGTACCCCACCTCAATAGCAGCAAAAGTGTTTTGCAATACAATATGAACACAATAAGTACATTGTACTTATTTTTTGTATGTAAGTACATAGTAGTTAAGGCCACCTAAGTGGGACCATGTGAATTACTTTGAAACTGCCTAAATATGTATTTTGGACCATCAAATATCACTTGCATTAGATGGAGAAAAGTCTTAGAATGTTTAACTCCAAAACCTTAATTTCTCTTCGGCTGAAGAAAGAAAATAACCTACATCTATACACTGGGGGTGAGTAAATAATCAGGACATTTTAATTTTGGGGTGAACTATTCCTTTAAAGACATTAAACCACATTTAAATGGTATATACAGCACAAAGAAATACTCATGGAAAACTTACTCATGCCTGTGGAATTGGGTCATTTTTCCTATTACACACAAACACAAAAGGGACTATCAGTAAGCTTTTTGAAAATGAGTTCTGACACAATAATGAAAGTAATAATAATTGTCCTAGATGATAAATCATAATTTAACATAATTTAAGCATTCAATATTTTTAAATAAAGTGTTATTTATAGACAATTTTAGCTTTAGGACTGACCTTAGGTAAAAAGGTCAGTAAAATATAACATAAACAAGAAAAAAAAGGCAGTATTATATTTTCTGTTATTTATAACCAAAAAATACAGGTATGTGCTATTTTGCATGCATATTCATTCATTCATTAATTCATGCATTCATTCATTCAGCTATCTTAGCTCATGGCAACTACTCTACAACCCTGGTGCTCTTCAATCACTTTTGACTGAACATTTTTATTTATTTGTTTGTTTTACATGTAACTTCATCAGAATGGCATGGACTTTTGTGGCACTGGCAATATGAACACACACAAAAAATAGACATGAGTGGAAAAGGCTAAACTGACTTAAAAAAAACAAAAAAACCTTGTTCCTATTACACACAAACACAAAAGGGACTATCAGTAAGCTTTTTGAAAATGAGTTCTGACACAATAATGAAAGTAATAATAATTGTCCTAGATGATAAATCATAATTTAACATAATTTAAGCATTCAATATTTTTAAATAAAGTGTTATTTATAGACAATTTTAGCTTTAGGACTGACCTTAGGTAAAAAGGTCAGTAAAATATAACATAAACAAGAAAAAAAAGGCAGTATTATATTTTCTGTTATTTATAACCAAAAAATACAGGTATGTGCTATTTTGCATGCATATTCATTCATTCATTAATTCATGCATTCATTCATTCAGCTATCTTAGCTCATGGCAACTACTCTACAACCCTGGTGCTCTTCAATCACTTTTGACTGAACATTTTTATTTATTTGTTTGTTTTACATGTAACTTCATCAGAATGGCATGGACTTTTGTGGCACTGGCAATATGAACACACACAAAAAATAGACATGAGTGGAAAAGGCTAAACTGACTTAAAAAAAACAAAAAAACCTTGTTTGGTCTCTTCTGAGTGTGATTTTGAATGTGACCCATAAACGAAGAGCACCAGAGGACTAGTACAGAAACTGATGATTCCTTAAAGTGCATATCTCATATACTGTTGGTAATCCATTATCGGAGAAGTTATAGTTTTTAAACATGCTGAAACATACTCTGCACACACACAACCAGCACACATATAAAAGTCATTCAGCTATTTTTTTTAACTCCTCATGTAGTATTTCAGTCAATTTTACATCGTTTCAAAAGCATCATTATTGCAAGGTTTTAGCTATAACTAGTTTCAATATTTTAACAAACCTGATAATATAAAGACTGCAACTTAAGTAGCTCTTAGTGCTCACCTCAGTTTGATTCCTAATGACATCCCAAAGAGTGCAATAAACCTATCACAACAGTTTCAAATTAGTTCAAATTAGCACCTTTTTTATTTTACTTTGAAAAAAGTTTTTAAATTGTGTTGTAATGTATTTACATATATTCAGTACATTCAGTGCTGTTATATAATCAATTAATTTAGACGTTACTATTTGAAGTATACATTTGTGTACAATTTATTTGTTATTATAATTAAGTCATTTATTGTAAATATATTGTTAACATATATCATATAGACACTTGTGCAATAAACATGTGATACTTGATTCCTTTCTTTACAGACATTTCGAAGCAAAATATGTATGACTACCATCCATAGCATATTTGATAAGATGCCTATTGATCAAATGATCCTAAATGCAATTGCCTTACCCTGTTCAAAAGTGAGAGCAATTTCATCAAGTCAAAAGATCTGTTAATTCTGAATTGTGAAATGAATGCTTCAGTTTTTGTGCCTTGCAGTTCTACAAAAGATCCCAGCCACAACCACTGTAGTGTAGCAACTCCCCTGCTCTTAGGCACCCAAATTGGCAGCAATGTCTCCTATGGCCACATGGGGACAGACTTTCTGGGGACAGACTGGGTTCAGACATTTTATGAACCAAGCAAAACTCTTTTGCTTTAGACTTTTTTGGGCAAAATTAAATTAGGCTTACAGTAAATTATGGCTTCACGATTCAGATGGTCACATTTTTTTCTGATTTTCTATTTGATTTTAGACAGCTTGGTTAAAAAGAAATTCTGTAAAAAAACTGTACAAAAACTGTAGTAACTTGGTCATACATCTGTTGTTTGGACTATGTTGGTTCAACAATATAGAACTGTCATTAATGACATTGTGGAGGTGGTGAAGTAAAAACCTCTGCCAAGTAATCAGTCTGATATCAGATTAATGTCAAGAGTAGGTAATTTACATGGACAACAGAAAACTATAAAGAAAGGAAAGGAAAAGGGTTTTGCTGTCAATTAAATACCCACATTGTTTGTAACAAACAATATAGCACTGTTAGCAACAACAGCAAGAGAAGGGAGCAACTTGTGGCTGGCCTTAAGGGCAAGCTCAGACTATAGGACTGGAAGACTACCTAAATTGCTGTCGTGTATAAATAAAAACACTTCAATGGACTCTGAGATCAAGCGCAGCGACAAACTTCCACTGTCGCCAGAAGTCGGAATATCAGTTCCCTTTCAGTCAGTCACGTTCGACGTTACGTCAGTCATGACTGACGAATTGGGATCTCGCCCGAGAGCCCAATCACCT
>NW_015551117.1:16064-16243 GCF_001515605.1 Sinocyclocheilus anshuiensis
GCTGCTCATCTTCGGCGTGCTGCAGCTGCCATTCTGCGGTCTCGCCGCGACCTCCCCTGGGCGCTTCAGCGTTCTCTCTAAAAACTTTTTTAGGAAAAAAAGTTTCCTTTTTTTCCTAAAAGAGCAAATATCTAAAAGAGCTCCACGAGCGACGGGCGTCTTTTTAAAGATGGCTTCCC
>NW_015551117.1:16460-29268 GCF_001515605.1 Sinocyclocheilus anshuiensis
GACGTTACGTCCCGTCGCCACAGTTGCTGTACCACCGCTGTACGGCCGGGGCACGTAGTCTCGGCTCCTCAGCGAAAAACTGATGTGCGTTTGCACGCGCTCTCCTTTTATACCAGCGCTGCGGGCTCTTGGGCTCTTGGGCGAGATCCCAATTCGTCAGTCACGACTGACGTAACGTCTCCGTTCCCTCCTTCAGGGAACGAAGGTTACACAAGTAACCAAGACGTTTCCGGTTTACAATAAATGTTGAGATGATGGTGAAGGTAACGTTAATGTAAAAATAAGGGAATGCATAATTAAATATTCAGTACTGGATGTTATATACACAATAACGATGATAAATCAAATAAAACCTCTAGTATTTTTTCCCAAAACTTTGTTTGAGATCCAACAATAACTGTCTCCAGCAGTATCACCACAGACCCCCTGTTTATGACTCCACCAGGCATGTCTGTGGCTGCTAAAAGCCATTCCAGCTAAAAACACTTAATTTACCACCACTGAACTAGCTACTGTAACTGTTTTCATTAGATTTAGAGTTATATTATACATGAATGACCATAGCTGAATTTCAAGCCCTCTTTGTCTCTAGTTTGCATTTGGTCTCATCGCTACTGTATGGTTGTGTGCATCCCTGTTTGCAATGCTTCATTAAATGTGTTTTGAGATTGTTATTGCTCCTTGTCGTGCCCTCTTTCCCCACACACGCCGTGACAGAAGACCGAAACTCACAAAAATGAAAGGCAGAAGACGCTAGGGCACCCGCGTTTGTCTTTCAGGGTGGCCGATGTTTGGAGGACTATGTCGAGAAGTTCTTGGACACCTGACATCTCGCCAGCTATGATTTTGTTATGGGCTGGATGGCGACATTTGTGTCGTCCTGCCCCGGGGACAGTTAAGTTTGGGAGATCCTTGCTGGACTTTAAAAAGCTACATCAACTACACCCTATGGATGAAAGGATCCACGTTCATGGTCAACGATGACAATGAGGACAACATCAGCGTCCAGCCCCACCGCGCAGACTTCTCGCAGCTTGACCCAGAGTACAGCCAGTCATCATCCCCATGCAACACAGATCGAAAGCCTGAGTATGAAGGTAAAATAATGCCTAAAAGATTTGCATACACAGGGTAAGAGTTGTGGAAGTGTACATAAGACTGTAAGCGTAAATTAAATTTGCATGCACAAAAGAAGCTTTGTAAAGGTGTAAATCGTGTTTCAAGCACAAGAAAAAAATATTTGCAGCATTTTACTGTTACTCGTAAGTGTAATTCATGTATTGTGAAACTGCAGCTTCATGCTAACGCAAAATAAATATGATCTGCATTCTTCTGACTTCCATTTTTCCGCGCTTGCACTTTTGCAACATGAACGACATGAGGATAAGTAAATAATAACAGGATTTTTAGCTATCACTTTTTGTTAATTTTCAGATACATACAGTATCTGCAGTACATCTTTGTGTGCTTGTTTGCAGTGCCATAACAGGGTGATGTTTAAGCAGTTTCTCCAGGCCTCAGCTCTACAGTTTGTTCAGATTGACACTTGTAGGGTGGGCAGTGTGAATGAAAACCTTGCCATCATACTCATGGCTGCCAAGTTTAATGGTAAATCAAATGTTGATATTATCAGCAAATCTCTGATTTGAATGATTATTGTCTACCTATCTAGATTTCTATAAAATTCGAAATCATGTATCTTGATTTTCTTTGCCGTTCCTGTGTGTCCTCATGCTGGGGGTGTAGGACTTTGTGAGCTTGTTCAGCACCTTATTTTATTTGACTACATTTCAGTGTCTGCTAGTTTAAAAATTAGGTACAGTATGTGTTTTGAACAAATACTTCTGTTTTTGATGGGTACTAAAAGAAATAGTTCACCTGAAACTGATGTTGTCATTTACACACCCTCATCATATTGCTCCAAGTCCCTATATTATTTTATTTTATTGTGGATTATAGAGATTTGTCTTTAAAACAAAAATCAATGGGTACTAGTGATGTTGAGCATAAAATTACTGTAAAAGTAGTTTATAAAAGCACATGACTTCTATATTCCAAGTGTGAGTAATAGGCAGAGACAAAACTACATACTTTTAAAACTGACTAGTTTGTGGGTTGGGACTAAACTAACTGACTATCAGCCTTAAGGAAGCCCTGTATAATTTGTCTGGCTTTGAGTTCAGCTCATCCCAATCCAACCTTTGAATATAGAAAAGTTTATATACTAGTGAACATCACCCATCAACAAGACTGTTACCGGACAGATAGCTAAGTCCCTTCGCTACAGTTAAGTCAGTTAACTAGGCGGTCATATTCATAACACCCCCCTCAGCAATATTTGCCTGTGGTAACTAGACTTCAACATGAATATAGAACATAAAAAAATACAGATTTCTATGATTGTTGAAATTGTGTATATATATATAAAAAAAATGAAAAATAACTCAGTGGATTAATTGACCAGGGAAGCCTTGAAGATTTTCAAGTAAATTTTTGGAATGCTTTCAGTTTTGGGTGAACAATTCCTTTAAATGTTAACCATGGATTGCTTAAGGTAATTTCATTGTCCTTTTGCTTGCTGTGTGTTTTAAAGGATGTGTGAGTATGTGGATCACCTTCATGAACATTTTAAAAGCCCCACTATCATCAGAAATGCCCACTACATACCACCAAAGGTAATTAAAAAAATAAATAAAAATAAAAACAAGGGATTTACAGCATTCCGCTGTTGTTTAGGGACTTTTGTCAACAAAATGTTGTAGCATCCCAATATAATAAGAATGAATGGACGGTTTGTTGAATCACTGATATCTGAGGCCACATCACAAAGTATTATTTTTCAATAATTTAATGGTCTGGACGGAGTCAAATGTTCCACTTCCACTTATATCACAGTTACCACACCTTTTTTGAAGTGTTTGTCCTAAAAAACACTCTTGTTTGTAGAACTAGTTTACATTTGTTTGCTTGGTCTTTGTGGGGTTTGTTCACTAATCTATAATAGAGAACTGGATTGCTCATGATATTATAAAAAAATTGAAGCCACAGTGCCGCCACATTAGTATTCTCTAGTATTCCCAAACATTCTATTGAAGTGCAGTTTTTTTTTTTGCAATTGCTAAGAGACATTTCTTGAAACCTTCACACATTTTCTCACAACATTTTCTCACAAATCCAAATCTTCATACTAAATTTACAAAACCCCTGACCTTTCTGCCAAAATACAACAATTGGTCCAAAACAGTTTCACCTGTACTCAAAATCAAACAATACTTTCAGATCATTCACACAGCCAGTCAATATATAAACACTACAGATCATTCATTAGACACGACATGAAAAATGGAGAACACGGCATCCAGAGCATGTAGTTACAGGAAAAAAGTATATTGTATACAGAAAACAAATTTTGCTGTGACATAAAAAAAAAAAAATTGTATAAATGGAATATTGTAAAGTATTGGATTTCTGTGTATTCAACACTTGCATACTGTAAAAATACGTAATCCAAATGCAAAATCCCAAAGGGTCAAAGAAATCTCTAAAAGAAAAGCATGTTACAGTACAGTCAAAAAAGTTGTGCAACTGCAAAATCAAAGTCAGTGAGAGATTGATTCTGACTCAGCATCACAGCTTTGTGTTGAGTCCAGCCTCAGGACTTTGTCCACATCACAGGCAACGTCGTCTCTTGCCAGGTGAAGGAAAAACTCTGGTGTGCTAGATCCAGCCTTGACCACACCTTGATCTTTCGTATCCTCGTTCTCTTCCTCTTCATCCACTTACACATACTCTTCCTCTTCTCCTACTCAAATTGTTTCAGTTCATTGTTGGCATCAACACTCAGTGTGAATAAACTGTAATTTCTGATACTAATACCAGATATCTGTTCATGTTTAATATTTCCTGCATAGTTATGTACAAAAAGAAACCTTGCAGATCACATCGGAAGTAACAATTACAGCTTTTCTGAATTGCTAAAACACATTTCTTGAAACCATCACTCATTTTCTCAAAACCTTAAAGACAAATCCAAATACTCAAACTAAATTCATGAAACCTCTGACTTCCATCAAAATCAAACAATCACTGCAAAACCATTTCACTTGCACTCAAAATCAAACGGTGCTCTCAGATCACACACACGAGTCAATAAAATAAACACTACAGAGCATTCATTAGACACTACAGAGAAAAATGAAGAACACAGCATCCAGAACACTACAGAAAAAAGTATATTGTATTGAGTAAAAAGTATAGTAATTGCAACTGAGTAAGGTGAATATATTGTATAGGCCTACTGTACAGTATGTACTGCAAGAACAGTATTGTGCTGAATATTGAATAGTACTGAATGTTTGTGTATATTCAGCACTTGGATACTGCAAAAATACTGCAGTCCAACTGCAAAGGCCAAAAAGGTCAAATAAAACTCTAAATGAATAGCAGGTTACAGTACACTCAAATACTGTAAGTTGTGCAATTGTAAAATCAGGGTCAATGAGAGATTCATTCTGTCTCAGCATCATGTCTTTGTGCTTGAGTCCGGCCTGAGGACTTTGTCCACATCACAAGTAATGTTGTCTTTCTTGAGACAGAGAAAAAACCCTCTGGTCTGACAGATCCAGCCTTGATAACACTCTCTAAACCTTACTCTTTCTCTCCTCATCATTCACTTCTTACATGTACTCTTCCTCCTCTCCTTCTCAGATTGTTTCCATCTATCGTCCGTATCATCATTCAGTCACCTGTGCCACTTGTGCACTCTGAACTGGCTAATATTTTGTACAGTTGGTTTGATCATATCATTAGAAACAAGTGTGAACAATTTTAAATCGTTGTGTGTAAACGATGACAACTGTGCTTTAATTGTCTTTAACTTTTGCCGCTTGTGTTTAGCATTTTGCAGCACAAATGCATCACAGTGTGATAAGTGTTTAAGTGAAAGAGAATGTGTTTAGAGTTTATTTGCAAATAGAGCCTAACTGCCTGAACGTGTTTAAGGTTTAGCAGAAAGAGTGCTTTATTTGGCAAATTGGTTTAAGCTAGTGAGAATTTGGTTCAGAGATTGGGGTTTAGTGTTTTAGCAATTCAGAAAAACTGTAATTTACATACACATCCTAAAAACTAATCCTGTGTGACTGATATGCTTCAAATCAGGTAATTTTAGGTCAAGTTTTTGACTGTCAGTCAATAATGCCCTCTGTCAATAGGGAATAGAAACATGGCCACTTAAACAGTTCCATTGGTTTTACAGACTAATGGCAGTTTGGTTCTTTGGCTGTGGTAGGCTTAAAATAGCTGAAACAATTCTGTGAATTGATGTGGAACTATAATGTAACAATTCTCAAAATATCAAATTGTGAACATAACTGAATACATGTTCTTTGCATAATCATAATATGCTATTACATTTACTGCATTATGATGTCTCTGTGGTAACTCAAATTCTACTACATAGAGTTATAACTGCACTTAATACTGCACAAATATTTGTGCTTAATTGTCATTAAAATCACAATGTCACAGTGCTCTGTGTGTTTGTTTGTGTGTGTGTGTGTGTGTGTGTGTGTGTGAAAAATGAAAAATAGAATAAATAGTTCCATTCAGACACACATATATTAAATTAAAAGTAGAGGATATCAACACTTTGTGGCATTATCAGAGCTCCAACTTCAGAAATTCAGCTCCAACCCTGATCAAACACACCTGAACCAACTAATTAGGATCTAAAGGAGCACTTGATAATTACAGACAGGTGTGTTTGATCGGGGTTGGAACTGAAATCTGCAAGAAGGTAGATCTCCAGGAACAGGGTTGGGCACCCTTGGTGTAAACAATCAAACTGAAGAAAACATGTAACTTTTCTATTTTTATGTTTCTTAAATATTTTTGTAATTTAAGGTGCTCTTCTTTTTCTAAAGGTACTATGGTTAATAAACATTAAAGAAAATAGAAAGTTGTGTCTGTTAATGTTGTGCAATAATAAGAGAAGCACCCATGGTGATGGTGGTTGTCATCCCTACAATTTATTTATGTTTATACAGTATAAGGTGTGGATTTAATGATGTTCTGCCAATTTGCAGTTGATTCTAGTAATTGGTGCACCTCCTTCTAATGTTAGGCACATGATATAGTGAAGCGGCAATTTCCTTTTACCACACAAGAAATGGGCATAACATAAGAGTCATTTGATCATTTATATTGGCAGTAAATCTATTAATGTTGGTGAAATGCTAATCCAATATGATATAAACCTTATAGTTACTTAGATATACACGGTAAATTGTTTGACGTAAATAAAACAAAGATTAATGAAGTAGTTTACATGAAAATACTATTTAATCTTTCTACTTAAAAATTCACATTTAATTCAATGTGTTCACTTTCAGTTTCATTGTAATTATTTGTGAAATTTACAAGCAATTTCTGAGCAAAAAATTGTTTTACCACCACCATTTTATCCCCCCCAGTGTAGCTCGTGACAAACTAATGCATTTTACCCTATTTATTAATTTAAATAATATGGTGTGCTGAAAATAAAATTTCCATAATTCAGTACACCATTGTGCATCAGAATGCAATGTTTGTAGCTATTTATAGATATTACCAATCATTTACCAACACTCAGATTTGGTCCCCCCACTTGCAAGACCATTTGAGTCGTGTACAATTCATAGTTTAATTTCATAAACAATGTTGTACATTACCATTGCCTATATTATTCTTTAAAATATATACTTTTACGGTTTATTTTTACATACATTTCCAATTAAAATTACTAACATGAACAGGTAACGAATTCTCATAAGGATACACAGAATGGATTATTTAAACATGGGGAGGCACTGTTTCTCTTTCTGAAAGAATGGTCTGCAGTTCAATGTTTCTTTTGAAGACTAAAATGGCATTCAATGCATGAACTCTTGGCAAGCCTTTTAATGATGAAGAATCAAAGCTTTGTGCTCAGACCTTTTCGTTTCATAAGCTACTTTGGGCACAAGAGAATGGAATCACATGCATAATTACTATCGTTACTGTCCTCCATCAGATCTAATAGATTGAAGAGGTTTTAATGGGCTAGTTGGACTGAAGCACTGATCAAACGAAATAACTGAACAATATGAAAGCAAACAAGTAAACACAGCATTCACAGTTACTGCCGTGTGTACAGCCATCAGCCAGAGTCAACACATATAGGTTCTATTTCAATTATTCAGGAGCAGTTAATAACCAATAGCTGTGTAAAAGGTCAGATGAGGTCCCCTATGATAAAATGTACCCTGAAACATCCCATTACTTTCTTCCTAAATTGGATTTTTAAGTAACTCACAATCCCCAGGCACAGATTAAATGAAAACTCACTCTTTTATATTCAAACTATATATTTATACTTAAATCATAGCCTACTCAGTGCTCAAATAACGGATTCAATTTGATATTTGATCAAAGTTCACATTAGTGAAACAGCCTCAACACAGTCCAAATGCTAAGCAACATGACCTTTAAAGGAATGAGTCCAAAATGAGATGAAATGCTGTAGTTTGCTATAGTGCATCACAGACACTTACAGTTCTAGTCTGACTCATAAAATGAGATTATTTTGGACTAATAATTGTATTTATTTATTTATTTTTTGGTTTTCTAGCCTCAAGAATAAAGACATTATTCAACATCTTCAATTGCATTTTTTT
The DNA here is from genome assembly GCF_001515605.1 of Sinocyclocheilus anshuiensis. Classification (NCBI taxonomy): domain Eukaryota; kingdom Metazoa; phylum Chordata; class Actinopteri; order Cypriniformes; family Cyprinidae; genus Sinocyclocheilus; species Sinocyclocheilus anshuiensis. The sequence goes on from NW_015551117.1 coordinate 24,152, forward strand.
TTTGTCTGCGTGTGTGTGTGTGTTGGGTTAAAAAGTTACCCACATCATTTCCTTTACAAAAAAAACTATTTAATAAAGAAGTACAAAAAATAAAGGTGTTACAGAAGTACAATATGAACAATATTTAATATGACAATGATACGTTCCCCAAAATTAATCAATGTTTAAAAAAATCCTATATGTAAACCAGAAAATATCTAGGTAACGCTTTACAATAAGGTTCCATTTGTTAACATTAACAATGAAAAATACTTCTAAAGCATTTATTAATCTTAATGTTAATTTCAACATTTATTCAAATCTAAATGTATATTATTCAATGGACCTGAGCTAAGATGAACAAACAATGAACAGTTGTATTTTTATTAACTAACATTAACTAAGATTAATAAATAGTGTAACAAATGTATTGCTCATTGTTGGTTAATGCATTTACTAATGGATCTGATTGTAAAGTATTACCCATGTCTACATACTGGACAGTCCTGAAACATCAGCTAAGCACAGAATTACAAGCCTAAACAAACACTTAATGAAATGAACATTATTACAAATTAATTACATGTCTCAGTGCAACTTGACAAACAAAATATGTTGCATTTGTTGTTTGATGTTGATCAGTTGTTAGTAATGCAGCGCAAGTCTCTTATCTGAATTATTGGAGCAAAACAACATGAACAAATGATGAACACCGCAGCTACATCACATGGTCCTTGGATGAACGAGTGATGAAAGTAAAGTAAGTGTCATGCAGAAAAAAATGTAATGAAAATGTGCTACCGGCTTTCATTTTTCAGAGAATCAATTTTTTTTTTCACATAAAACCAAATGATACCTGAACTGTGATAAAGCAAAACAGTTTATACAACATAGGCTACAACTCAAGGTGCAGTGACATGTATAAATATTTGTCTAATTTTCGTGGGAGATATATGGAAACCCGTTTCCGCCACTGAATAATAATGAAAAAAAGGTTATTGCGACTTTTTATCTCACAATTCTGACTTTTTTTCCACATAATTGTGAGATATAAACTCGCAATTGCGAGTTATAAAGTCAGAATTGCGAGATATAAACTCACAATTCTGACTTTTTTTCTCAGCACTGATATGTTCTCAGAATTGCAAGTTTATATCTCCCAATTCTGACTTTATAACTCGCAATTGAATGATACGTTCCCCAAAATTAATCAATGTTTAAAAAAATCCTATATGTAAACCAGAAAATATCTAGGTAACGCTTTACAATAAGGTTCCATTTGTTAACATTAACAATGAAAAATACTTCTAAAGCATTTATTAATCTTAATGTTAATTTCAACATTTATTCAAATCTAAATGTATATTATTCAATGGACCTGAGCTAAGATGAACAAACAATGAACAGTTGTATTTTTATTAACTAACATTAACTAAGATTAATAAATAGTGTAACAAATGTATTGCTCATTGTTGGTTAATGCATTTACTAATGGATCTGATTGTAAAGTATTACCCATGTCTACATACTGGACAGTCCTGAAACATCAGCTAAGCACAGAATTACAAGCCTAAACAAACACTTAATGAAATGAACATTATTACAAATTAATTACATGTCTCAGTGCAACTTGACAAACAAAATATGTTGCATTTGTTGTTTGATGTTGATCAGTTGTTAGTAATGCAGCGCAAGTCTCTTATCTGAATTATTGGAGCAAAACAACATGAACAAATGATGAACACCGCAGCTACATCACATGGTCCTTGGATGAACGAGTGATGAAAGTAAAGTAAGTGTCATGCAGAAAAAAATGTAATGAAAATGTGCTACCGGCTTTCATTTTTCAGAGAATCAATTTTTTTTTTCACATAAAACCAAATGATACCTGAACTGTGATAAAGCAAAACAGTTTATACAACATAGGCTACAACTCAAGGTGCAGTGACATGTATAAATATTTGTCTAATTTTCGTGGGAGATATATGGAAACCCGTTTCCGCCACTGAATAATAATGAAAAAAAGGTTATTGCGACTTTTTATCTCACAATTCTGACTTTTTTTTCCACATAATTGTGAGATATAAACTCGCAATTGCGAGTTATAAAGTCAGAATTGCGAGATATAAACTCACAATTCTGACTTTTTTTCTCAGCACTGATATGTTCTCAGAATTGCAAGTTTATATCTCCCAATTCTGACTTTATAACTCGCAATTGTGAGTTTATATCACGCAATTCTGAGAAAAAAAGTCAGAATTGTGAGTTTATATCTCGCAATTCTGACTTTATAACTCGCAATTGTGAGTTTATATCACGCAATTCTGAGAAAAAAAGTCAGAATTGTGAGATAAAAAGTAGCAATTACCTTTTTTTATTTTTTATTCAGTGGCGGAAATGGGCTTCCATAGAGATATGCAATCATTTAAATGGGAATCTGCACAATCTGGAGTTTTGCATGAAGGCGAACCTGTTCCCTAAATGGATTTCACTCGTTTTCAAGTTGGTACACTGAAGTTGCCGTGATGACCAACAGAAATATAACCAAGAGAAAGCTTGGTTTGAAAGTGATTTTTATGTTAGCTGTGCTTCATATCTATAGTATAGACATAAAAAACTGACCTTTTTTGTCTGTGAAATTTCAATGACATATTGCTAATTGCTCTGTGTGAATTGAGCTTCATACATCATTACACTATTAACAATAGACCTTTTTTGTCCCCGAAACTTTGCAGAAATGTCGCAGATGTGACCACATCTTAAGACTGAATGCACAGTTAGTGGTCATCATGTATTATAAAAAGGCAAAAACAACCATACTAAACATTTACTTAGTGTAATATTTCATGTACCTGACAAACATCTTGAGTTTTTTTTTTTTAACTGATGTCTCTAACGGTTTTATCTCACATTATACACTAGAGGAATACAATGACTGCATTATAAAGCAATCCTTTATATTTTACGAAAGCAGACATTAAGCTATTCTATGCTGTATACATTTTGAAAAGTGGTACACTGAACTATTATTATGTGTATGTTTATTAATCCAAAGGGTAATACAGACATAAAAATAAGGTACTATAAATAGTGTGTATAGAATTCAAGTACCAGCCAACACTAGACTGATTGAGGAGCTTAGCGCTCATTACCTTTAGCACCGGTTTACTTCATTACTGGTTTTACATCTGATCTGCCATCAGTTTCAATAAATAGAAACATCCGCAACCTTGCAATTATGAGGAATTGCGCTCTAGCTTTGTGGTTATCTGTGGTTCAAATACTCGAACTGTTGAACTGCAATCCTAAATTCCTGACAAGAGTTAAAAAGATATGATTCAAATAGCCAAATTATGAATATATTTGTTCTGTCAATTGCTAATCAGAAAAGAACGTTTAATTACTATAGTAGTCAATGCAGTGATGACGTATTTTTGTAGGTCAACCTGGAAATTAGCATCACCCTTGACAAAAAAGCAGTTGTATTTTTCATCTGCTTTTATATTATTGCAGGAAATAAGCTCTGTGACCAATAAATGTTTGATTCTTACATGTTTTGTTCTCTCTTTGTCAGAAGTAAAAGTTATGTAGGCAATAAAAAAACTACTTCGCCGTCGCATGACTTCAGAATCACCACTGAGCTTCTGACAACTCTTTAAAAAAATCCCTGAAAGTAGAACAGTTTGCAAGAGCGCAATTATAAACATGACAAGGTTTTGAAAGCGGGTTAGTGAGTAGATGAGTTTTTTTTTTTTTTTGGTTCGGTGTGATGACATTTAATGCAGTCCCATTTAGCCTCTTCTTAGCAACCAACCTTTTCAAGACAAGTAGAAGTAAAACCACAAGTGAGTTTTACTGATGTATTTATGCCATTAAATAAAAGATGAAAATATCATGTGCTTGTGTGAACCACAGACCTTATTTCAGGCATTTACCAAAAAAACATTCAATAAACCCATTGACTTCAGGACAATAGAACCGGAAGAGCTAAAATGCTAACTCTACATGCTAAAAATACACCATCCCTGCATCAGTCTATAGTGAGATGGCAAGATGGTCCACTTAACTGTTTTACTACCACTTATCTGAGATGATAGGTGGAAATAAGCACCTCTTACTGTATGTGTTAAAGGATGTAGGGACAAAGTAGCTCCCTGATAAACTGTTGGTCAGTGGCAACAGCTTGACCAGACCAGACCAGTCTGTCCAACAATGGATAGCTGCTTTGAGTATTTGTGTAATCTTTTGTTCCATGGCTTACAACATTCATTCTGCAATCGCCCTGCATCTCAGCGACTTGCAATGCGATCATTGCCCCGTGATGGCAGCCCGCAGGTCTTGCAGCACTTTGCACGGACTGAAGGCACTTGACATCGCCCGAGCCACTGGAGGGTCTGACAGAAGCGTAATGTCAAATGGTCCCGTAAACACAACTGACCTGAAAGACACAGACAGAGAACAAACATGAGAGACTGCAGTTAGGACAGCTCTAGAGGGGTGAGACTGCTTCACCACCTGCGCGAGATACATGCACTAGTGCATTCACACATTTGCCCTCAAGCCAGGCAACACATTACAGCAACACAGACACCTCAGCGATAACAAATCACACTCATCACTGATCCTGTGAATGCCTGAAATAAAATCAAGTTGACTACATATATAGCATAAAACATGAAAAGTATAATGGCTGCACAACAAAACATAATTAAAGTGCTCCTATTATGCCATTTTTAAGGTTGCTAATATTGTTTTATGGGTCTCCTAAAACAGGTTTACATGCATGCAAGATCAAAAAACATGTTAGTTTTCTCAAAAAATAGATTTAATTTTACCTCATTTCTAAATGATTCGTAAACGACCCGTGCGTAGCAGTTCAAAGAATCGGTCTCTCTAAACCCCTCCTTTCCGTGAGCCCTCACTGCTGTGATTGGTCAGATGGTGCAGTCTTTTGTGATTGGTCCAGAGCCGCAGAGAGATTGGCTCTGGATTGGTCTACCGCGTATAGCGCGTGTCGGAAACGAAACACCCATTGCCATGACGGAATGACAGCCCTGGAGACTTGTCAATACATAGAAAAGATGGTATTGATTGCACCTTACCAATTCGAGCCGGAGTCTGATGATGAAACGGTTGAA